>NW_027530368.1:3589586-3589839 GCF_008692635.1 Crocuta crocuta
GAAGTCCAGAATTTCCTTCTTCCCAAAGCAGCACTGTTTGTGGACAGCTGTAGGGAAAACACAGTTTTCTTAGTAAATCCTCTCTCCTCAGTCTTGCCAGTGATTCAGCCTTTGCCAGGGTTGGCCAAGACACCTGAAGGGCTCCTGCCCTAAACGAGGAAGCAGGGACCCATTCCCTCATCCCAGACACCTGTCCTGACCACTGGCATCCTAGGGCATCTTTCCCCATCCCGTATCTCAAGGACCACTTGAG
>NW_027530368.1:3589936-3744627 GCF_008692635.1 Crocuta crocuta
AGGAAACCTATGGACAAGATTTTCCAAAAGAAAAGGAAACTACCTAAAAGCCCATCAATAGGGGCCTGGCTAAATAAACTATGGCTTATCCAAATGGTGGACTATTACGGACCTATAAAACCATGTTGTAGCAGCACGCTCAGTGACATGGATGGAGAGTGATTGCAAGCCACTGTGTACAATGAGATCACAGTCTTTAAAAATACTAACATATATTTCATACTCACATAGAAAATTCTAGAGATACCAATGTGCCAACAGTGGTTCCTTCTGGGTAATAGGATTAGTGGCTCTTTTATACTCTTCCTGTTGCTAGCCATTTTCTCAAATTTCTATAATGAACACATAATACTTTTGTAATAAGACAAAAACCAATAAAAGCTATTTTTAAAAATAAAATAAATAGTCACCCTTGCCCATCTGGAAAGAGTATGTTGCCCGAATCCCCAGCAGGGGTTAGAGTGGGTAGTGAGGAGTGTGAACACTGGAAGCATTCCCCCAAGTGGCCAACCATAGGAAAGAAGACAGCCAAGGAGGCTCTGTGCCACACTTAGCCTAGCCTAGAGTGGGTGAGGGCACCTATTTCGTTCCCAGCAAGGGCAACACAGAGAGGGATAGGAATGAACTGGATGACACTTGCCGAGATGCTGCCTTCCCTGGTTGGGAAGAGTTGAAGATGAGCTGTATAACCGATGACAGCCAACTCCCAGGTAGTGAACAGTATGACCAGACCAGCAAGTCAACTCCTTCCTGCCTCAGGGCCTTTGCACTTGCTCTACCCTCTGTCTGGAATGCTCTCACCCAGTTTTTGCATGGCTCACTCTCTCACTTCAGCCAGGTTTTACTCTGATATCACATTTTCAGAGGGCTTCTCCCCAGACCCTGTGGAAAAAGTCCACTCCCCATCCATTGTCATTTTTATCTCCTCCCCTGCTTCATTTTTTCCTCCTCGTGTTCACTTCTTGCTACCTGAAATTGTTTATTGTCTGGCTGCCTGACTGGGAGCTTTTACAAGGGCAAGAATCCTGTGCTTACATCAGAGCCTGGGCACACCTCACAGTGCCCATGCTACCTCCATGCACAACTGCCCCTTCTTGACTCCCATGCCTACTCTATTGAGAAGGGGCTCTGGGTCCAGCCGAAAGTCACGAGCTGTGAGATTGGCCATTGGCAGCAGAGCACCTGGGCCTGTGGCAAGGCACAGGGGCAGCGTGCAAAGAGCGATCACTCTGAGTCGGTGTGGCTGGGCTGGCCTCAAATCAGCAGCTGTGTGGCCTCTCTGAGTCTCAGTTTTCTGGCTTCTAAAATGGGGTTCAAAATAGCTCCTTCTCACAGGCGAAGATTGAAGGTGACAACGTGCCTCGTACAGCACCTGACTTGCAGTTGGCACTCAGTAGCCAAGGGCTCCCCCTCTGACCAGCCTCCAAGTTCACCCTAACGCCTGAACTGAGCCAACTCCGGAGGCCCAGTACCCCTGCCCCAAGCTTCCCTTCCATCACTGGGAACGGGAGGGTAGAGCTGCCCAGTGGGGACAGGCTTGTCCTGGGTGCGGCAGGCCTGAGAGCCTGGCCTGGTGGGCGGGGGGTCCCCGGCGTGTGAGACAGCCTGACTGAACAGGGAGTCCAGCCGCCCCCCGCCCCCAGCGGCCCGTAGCGAAGCCCGACCCAGGCCCCTAAGGCTGGCACTGGCTGACCAGGGATGACAGGGCCAGCCTTCCCTCTCTCTCTGTCTTTCTTCCTCTCTCTTTGTGTCTCTCTGTCTTGATCTCTGCCTCCTTCACAAACACACACACGACACACACACACACCATACACACATATACACCACACACACACCACGCATACACACCATACACACCACACACACACCACACACACCTACCATGCACTCCTACCACACATACACACTACACACACTACACAATACACACCATACATAGACACCACACACACCACAGACACACACTATACAAACACACCACACACCACATACACATAAAACATACACACATACACACATCCCTGCCTGCCTGGCCTCCCTCCCTGGCCTCCTCCCTCCTATTCTCCATGGTGGAGGTGTTCCCTCAGGCCCATTTTTCTCATTCTTCTGGCAGCCTGAGCCTAACTGTGAAAATCCAGCTCTCCCTGGCCAGGCCGGGGTTATGTAAGCGGCCCCAGAAGCGCCGGGGGAGGGGCAGACAGAGCCCCCACCTCCTGTGCGAATGGGGGCAGCTCTCAGCTCCCGCTTCAAGCCTCTCTGCTCAGGGTCACCAGGGCCATTCCTCCCTACCCGCTCCCTCCCAGCCTCAAACTCCCTCACTGCCCACTCACGATGCCCCCATGCAAAATCCAGTCTCCGCCAATTCACCCATCCTCTTTCAAAACTGACCTTCAGGAGTGCTCGTGGACTCAGCCGCACCCATCCTTGCAGTCCCCTGAGAGTAACTCAATTCCCCTACCTGCCGCTTCCCAGGGTACCACTCCTCGGTCTGAGAGGGGATGCACTTCATTCCTGGTTCGGGGCAGACAGGAAGTCCCACACCTCCCACAACCGGAAGGAAGGGCATTGCCAAGGAGAGGCTGGTTTCATCTACCCCCACCCCAGCAGGCTTCTCAAGGGATATTCACCCCCAGGCATGCATGCCAGCTAAGCCCCCTGATCCTATGGGTCTGAGGGAGGTGAGTCCAGCTTTAAGGACCCTTTAAGACCCTCACTAATGGAGCTCAGTAAAGGGCGTGTAAACCAAATTTCCAGTGTGGAAGTGTCTGTCCAGTGGGCGGCACAGCTGGCATCACTACACGCACACTCCCTGCACGCAGGCCTGCTGGAAGCCAGAGCAGCACCAGAGCTTTGCCCGTCAGTGAGGAGGGACAGGGATAAATTCAATGCTTCACAGAGCCTTGGGGGATGGAAAGCATCGCCAGGGGCCTCCTAGCCAGCCAAGTCTCTTTTCCTCGGACACGGTCAAGGTGGGTGTCTGAGACTCACATGTTTCTCCCTAGATGGGTGAACACGTGCTCCATTAAGGCTTGCCCGGCCCTGGGACCAGTCACCTCATCAGGGAGCCTTTGCCAGCCTGTGCTCTGGACCTGCACGCAGTCACTTCCTAGTTCAGCTCTGAGGGCAGCTCCGTTTCCGCCAGTTCTACATTCTTGGACAGCACCTTGCTGCCGCCCCAAGGTTCGGTCCGTGCGGGGGACCCAGGAATGACTGCAACTCTTTCCTGGATCCTGGACAGCAGGGAAGGGAAACGAGGGTGTGGACCAAGAAGGGTCCCCTGCCCTGCCCCATTTTCCAGGCTCAGCCACGTACTTACTTGTCCCCTCATTTCAGTAGCTGGCAGAGAGTCATAATTGAATTTGCAGTAGGGCTGAGAATGAAAAAAGAAAACCCTTTACATGTCTGGGATTAATTTATCCCTGATGATGGCCACATTCACACGCTCCTTTCTGCTTAGGTTTCCAGAGCATTCTGGCTGACAGTGTGAAACACACACACACACGGAGAGAAAGCATGTGTGCCCTGAGTGCACGCTGGGAGTGTGCGTGCGCCTGCATTCGTGACTGTGTCTGAAAGCATGGGGGCTCCCTGGGTGGGTCTGGGCGTGACGGACGCGGCCGTCTGCCTGAGGGCATCTGTATGGGGCAGAGGGAGTCCTCGAGGGTGCACACCCGTAGGGATGCCCAGTCTGGTCATTTGCGGGCAACTCTCCTGCCGCTCCCCCGAAGCCAAAGTGGAATAATCGAGGCCATGCTGCTTCGCTAGGAAAGGAAAGCCCGGACGTGGTGGCACAACGGGCGCTGCCAGGGCATCAGGGGAGCCGCACAGCTTCTCCCTCCCCCATCCTCATGCAGACAGCAGCAAGCCCAGTCCCCCCCTGAACAGAGAAATGGGGTCGCCACCACCCCCGCACTGGAGAGGGGAGGCATTTCCCACCTGCCCTGCCTTCTTTAGTGCTCTCCCTCCTCCCTGACACCCAGGTCGGCACAGAGCTCCTTTTTAAAATAAACTGAGTGCTCGCTATGTGGCAGGCACTTTGCATCATCTTGGGCAGTCCCCACAACACCTTGCTAGGGAAAGGCGCCCGTCATCCCGTGTTGCAGGTAAGAAGATAGAGGCGGAGGGGTAAAGTGACTTGTGCTCACACCAATGAGTAGCAGAGGCAGGGCTTGAGCTTCTGGGTGCCTGCTGCTAAAAGCCACCCTCTAGTGAGGGGGATAAAGAGGGCACTTTTAAAATTGTGGTGATGAGCACCAGGTGATGTACAGAGGTGTGGGATCACTGTATTGAACACCTGAAGGTAACATTACACTGTGTTAACTAACTGGCATTTCAATAAAAACTTAAAAAAAAAAAATAATAAAAGCCACACTGTAGTAAAATCTCTTCCGACCAGGAATCTGTCAGGCTGGGAATCCTTCTAAGGCTGGGCTTTTGGTCCTCAAAGCCCTGGTCCCAGACTGTAGCTTCCAGGTGAGTTTGGGTCTCTGCAGTGGGAGTGATTCTCACATCCAGGGAGACCCAAGAGGGGTGCCCTCCTGGAGTTTCAGACAGTATTATCCTTCTGCTTCCCCTGTCCTGAAGGGTCTCTTGACACCTCCTTCCTGTTCTCTGGGTAGTGAGCCTGGATGGTCAAAGTGCTCCAGGAAAAGGAGAGGAAACCGTAGATTACAAAGAGGTAAAATATACCAGCATTACCCATCATAAGTGTAGGCAGGGATTTCTTTGTGGATTTTGGTCTTTTGTCTCATCCTTGGTTCTTGGTCAAGTTCCTTTTGAAAAGATCCCAGAACATCTCTGCCAAAGCCATCAGTAAAGGGAAGAGTTTCCTACATAGGCCTGAGCTCAAAGGATGGCATGGGCCCAGGAGGCTGGGGATAGGGCCACCGGTGAGCTTCCGGAAGGCCCCACAGGGATCCCCTGTGTCTGCAGGAAGAAGGGGCAGCCAGGCTCTGGCCCCAGGCTGATGGTAGAAACATGGAGAATCAGCCAGGCTGGGGCAGCACCCAGCCCCTCTGCACAGAAGCAAACAGAACCAGCCATGGCCCCCAACTCCACCCCACCCCCAAACACACACAGGCCAGCCCTGCAGAGCCAGGAGAAAACATGGGGCCAGGGTAATCAATGGAGCCTACCGTGAACCACTGTGTTGTGAGGAAAATGTGACGTGAGGCTTCCCCAACTGGACTTGAGGGGACCAGCGCAGGGGGATTTGTCTCTCTCTTCCATATTCTGTTTCTAATCGAATAAGCCTGGGAGCCAATGGGGAGGGCAGAAGGGAGCCAGCTCTGGCCCCTGCTGGAATGACAAGCCAGCTGAGGAAATGCTCCAGCAGTTGCGTGAGGTTCTGGTCTCTTTCCTGTCCCCACTGCCTGCCACAATCTTTCTGTTCGTCTATCTCTGTCTCTGTCCCTCACCATGAATCTGTGTCTCTCTACATCTGTCTCCTCAGTTGTCTCTCTTTTACACACACATACACACACACACAGAGCATGAAAAACTGAGACCAAAACAAAGGCAGAGAAATGGTATGAGACCCACACTGGGCCAAGCCACAGGGAATAGGAGCTGCAGCTGCTTGTCCCAGAGGAAGGAACAAGAGCAAATGGGGAAAGAAAGGAGAGGGAAGTTCCCACCTGTCATGTCAGTATCTTGGCCACCATTTAAGGGCAAGCACATCAGGCTGAACCCTGGCCTTTACCCTGTTCTCTTCTGCAAGCAGGAAACGTTTCCTGGGCTCTCCCCGTGTCCCTGTCAGGGGATGCCCACCTGGCTCCTCTGGAAATCCCATAATCCTACATTTATGAAACACGTGGGGAGAGGATTGAGACAAGTTTGAGTTCCCTGGAGGTGGAGGCAAAATGGGGAGGCGTGTGTGGGCCCAGGGGCAGGCCAGGGCTGTGCTTATAGCTTTCTGTCTGTCCAACCTCCTTGTCACCCTTCCTGGGCTGTCCACATAGCCCTGGAAAAAGAACAGGAAATGGTGTGTGTGTGTGTGGGTGTGTGTGTGTGTGCATGCGCACACATACACACACATGTGCAATGTGTACACACAGAACATCTTTCTCTAAAACACCGACAGAGAAAGTAAAGGCAGGGAGCCAAGTATCCTGGATACAAAAGGTTTATCAAGTTTTACTGAACCATTTTTTTTTTAAGTTTATTTATTTTTGAGAGACAGAGTGTAACCAGGAGAGACGCAGAGAGAGAGAGAGAGGGAGACACAAAACCTAAAGCAAGCTCCAGGCTCCGAGCTGATGCACAGCTCGAACTCATGGACCGTGAGACCATGACCTGAGCTGAAATCGGAAGCTTAACTGACTGAGCCATTCAGGCGCCCCTTTGCTGAACCATTTTTTAACAGATGAGAGTTATTCTTCACCTTGCAGCAAGAGTGGGTCTCAAATGTTGAGAACTAACGGAATTTCATAACATAAAGATCCATTTTGAAATGGCTCTGAGAGCCTGGCTCTTTAAAGAGAACTTTCAGTGAAACACTCCGTCAAGTCCCTTCCGTGAAGGAAGCAGACATCTCATTAAGGACTGTGATGCGATTTCAGCCCTGGAGGCACAGACTGAGGGTTGGGGGAGGCAGAGAGAATCACGTCTGCCTGTTTGCAGTGGTGGCTGCCTACCAGAGCAGGTCAGAGGAAATGAAGAAACACCCCAGAGGAAGGGCCAACCAGAGACCTGAGTGGTGGGCAAAGGCCAGGTCTGAAAACGGTTCAGCTCAGCAGAGCAAAGGGAAGGGAGACAGAGGACACAAGAGAGGCAAGTGAGGAGCGGCCTCTGGAGAAGCCCTGCGCCACTGTGGCTGACCTCCCTCCTGAGGATGGTGGAGAGCCCCAGGCCAGGTTTAGTTTTGCTGCTTGTGGACAGTGGGTCACTGAGTGGAGAGGAGGCCTGAAAGGAATGGTCCTTGGGCTTCCATGATGTGGGCCCACTGGCGGCCTCACTGCAAGTCCAAGTGGGGCCACAATGGGAAGAGAAGTAGCTTGATTCGGAGAGCTTTGAGAGCCAGAGTCTGGGGTGCAGGGAGGTCTTGGATAAGGGGTTAGGAGGAAGTAAGGCTCAAGGATGCCTCCCACACGTCCTGCTCCATTGACGGAGTGTCTGGTGGGAACTGTTCTCAGCGGGTAGAGAATGCAGATGCTGAGGGGTAGGTCTTGAGTTTGTGGAGCCTGTGAATGACCCTCGGGGCGATGCCCCTTGGGTAAGACGTTGGATAACATGGCTCCAACACAGAGCAGAAGGGGGGCCAGAGGTAGGGATTCCAGGGTCAGCAGCCTCTGGCGCGCAATCGAAGCCAATGGAGCATGTGAGGTTGCCAAGGAGATGTGCAGTAAAAAGAACAGCAGGCCAGGGCGGGAGTTTGGGGAACACCGTAGACCAACAGAGAAGGATGCCTAGAAAGGAGAAAAATCAAGACAAGCGTGATATCGTGGAAGCCAAAGGTTGAGAGTGTATCACGAAGGAGAGAAATAGTCAGCGCTGTCGGCTGCTGCTGGAAGACCAGAAGGCTAAGTGGCCACAGACTGAACAACCCAGGCTAGATGGGGCCCCAGTGTGAATTAGAAAAAGGTGCCCCTTCCTCAAGGTAGTTCACTTCTATCAGCAAACTACTGTAACACACTGATTTTATTAGAACAAAACACTTTACTGCCATCTGTAGGAAAACTGTTATAATAAATAATAAATGTATGATGCCTCAGATGTGGTGCCTGTGCAGGGTAGCCCTAGTTATTGGCGACGCAGTAAAAACGGTGTTCGGGAAAGCACAAAATTTGCCAGGGAGAATGCTGTGAGCGGTGGGTAGCACACTACATAATCAACAATGGCTTAAACAATAAGGAATTTATGACCCCCGTGTAACAAGACGACTAGAAGTTAGGGCAGTTTCAGAATTGGTTCTTTCTCAACCAGGTGCTTGCCATCCTGTGTGTGCTGGCTTTCCTCTTCAGGCTGGTCTCCTCATGATCACAAGGTGCCTGCCTTAGCTCCGGTCATTACATTTTTCCACAACGAGATTAAAGGTGTGTCTCCTTGTGTGCCCTTTGTTACTGGGGATAAAACTTTCCTAGAAACTTTCCCAGCTGCTTCCCACCCCCCATAACCACCAGCACTGCCACCTTCCCCTCAAGTCTCACTGGTCATAAATGAGTCACATGCCTCTTCCTAAACTGGCAGAGTTTAGTAAGACTCTTCCTGCCAGGGCTCTGGCAGGGCTCCTTTCTCAGCTGTGGGCAAAGCTGAACAGTATGAGGACCCTTTCAGCAAGGAGGAAAAGAGAGGAGCGTGCCACAGGCATAAAGTCAGGCCACAGCAGGTGGAGGGGTGGGTGCGAGGTGTGGACAGGGAGTCACAAACGCAGAGGATGCTTTCTAGAACTTTGTGAAGGGAGAGGAGATACCATAACTGCAGGGACACGTGACTCTGCCCTAAACATGTCTGAACTTTCTTGTCCAAAATTGACTTCCTGAATGGTACCAACATTCATAAAGCCAAACAATTGAGATTTATCCCATTTGGAATTGATCTCCTATCATACCACAACTCACTCCCAGCCCTAACCAGTCGATCCCCTGGGCCTATCAAGTCTAATGTTCAGTTATCTCCAGAATCCACACACTCTACACCAACTTTCTCAACAGCAACAGAAATGGCATTTTGGACTAGATAATTATTTGGGTGTGGGGGGTGGGAGCTGTTCTGTATCTTGAAGGATGTTTAGCAGCCACTGACCGCAAGCAGCACCCTCACCCCACCCCACAGTCCAGTGACGACAATCAGAAACATCTCTGGGCACTGACAAATATGCCTTGAGGGATAGGACTGCCCCTAGTTGAGAACCACTGCTCTGTGCCCACATGGAAATTCTTCCAGATCTTTGAACTAGTTTCTATTATGGCTAGTCTTCACATGCTCTGTTCCCTCTATTGTCTTTCCCACTCTCTGCCCTTGACCCTGTAACCCCTGCTTATCTATCAGTGCACTATAATTGCCTATCTATCTGTCTTCTTCTCCTACTCAATGGTAAGATGTAGGAGGGCAGGAACCATCTTTATAAACCAATGTTTATCTTGATCAACATTGCATTTCTAGAGCCTAGCACTTTGCCTGGTACACATATGCCCCCCCCCCCCACACACACACATTCTTTAATGAATTAATGAAAGGCATGAATGAATTAATGAGTAAATGACTCCTGCCCTGCCTTTCAGAGCCTCGCTAACTGGGCAGTGAGGATTACTTCCAGCCTGAACTTCTCCTGAAGAAAGAATTACTCAGTGTTTGAGATACAGTTCACCCAGGAGGGTCCAGGACATCAGCCCTGTCCCAATGAGGGGGGACGAGGCAGAGCCTCAGTCTGGGTCCCAGAATGAAGAGCAACGAAGAGCCAAGTGCCCTGGGAGGGTCACTCTGGGGCCTTGGGGCCTGGGCCAGGGGAGTAGGCTCACAGCAGGAAACAGGAGAAGCCCTCCTGAGTAACAGGAGGGGAGGCGGCCAGCTGCTGTGCTCCAGAGTTCCAGCCCCTCGGGCGAGAGAGGCAGAGGCCTCTGTTTTGGAAACACAATGTTTTCAAGCTCTTTGCTTTTTCTCTAAGTATGTTCCTGCTGCCCCTGTGGATTAAGCCTGATTCCTGCAGGAGACAACAGACCCACAGCTAATGCTAGGCTTCAGACCACAAGAAAAAGGTGTGTTTGTGCAGACCAGATCTTTAAAGCAGAGTAAGGAAGCAGAGGGATGGAGCCACAAGAAATCCCAAACGTGTAGGGGATAAGGTCACAGCGAAAGGTCCAGGAGCCCTCCCTTCCTGGAGAGTTTCCGACCCAACCCTTTACGTGGTGATCCACTTGTACAAAGTAGAGCCTCTTCCTGAGCGTGGTCGAAGAAACTAGAAGCGATAGGTAACAGCCCACCTGTGCAGAGCACAGCCTGGGAAACGAAGAGGAGAAGCCTAAATGAGGAGGGGCAGGGGGAAAGGGGACAGTCTTGGAGAACCAGAACATACTGGGTCTTTAGGCAGACACGACAGCAAGCCTCAACCCTCACTCCTCCCCTGACCAGTCTTGTCAAAGGATAAAGTTCCACTCAGAATGCAGAGTCAGAGATGGCCCATGCCCCACTCACATCCCACCCACCCAGACACGTCCTCTACATGGTCACACCTCATTCAGCGACTACAGGGACACACATGCCAACAGGGCCCTGTGGTTCAAACTGTTTTATACTGAAATACACATGAGCTGATCCAAAAAGGGCTGGGTTGAGGGGGAGAAAGGGGGAAGAAATGATGAAAGGAGGGTGATCCCAGGGCTCGATGTCACCCACGCTTGCAGCACGTGCCAGTCTGTCCGTCTGTCTCCCCTGGCAGGCCGGGCAGGCCTGGAGTTCTGGAGGAGCTCAGCCAAGCTGGGTGGAGAAGGCAGCCGGTCCTGGGCCAGAGTCCTCAGCTGAAGGGCTTCACCAGCTTCATGGCGGCATAGTTCTGGAGGGAGGGGAGGAGCAGGGACATGTGATGACAGCTGCCGAGGGGCCAGAGCTGGGAAAGGAGTCTCACCTCCTCACCCAGCTGCCTGTACCTTACCCTCACCACCCCACATGTCACACTCAGCTCAACATCCCACCTCCTGGCCCTCTTGCCAATCACAAACCCACCCCACCCCACCCCCTGAAACTCTGCTTGTACCCTCCAACCTGGGGCCGCATCTACCTGAATTGCTGTGTCTTCTCCCCTACCAGCCCAAGGCCCACTCCCATGTTCTAACCACCTGTCAAAAGGATTCTGACCATCCAGGGTCTGGTCAGGGGCAGGCGTGCCCTGACCTCTTCCATCAGACAGATGGCCTGAAGGCATGGCCATGATTCTCCCTGCCCCCCTCCCACACCCCCCCCCCGACATGGGAACCCACATGGGCTCATTGGCCACCACACTCCTGTCCAGAAAACAGAGAAAGGGGGTTGGGGGGTGGGGATGACCTACCATGCAGGTCAGAACCAGAGATGGGTCACCCCTGATTAAGCCCTGCCTGCTGCAGGACTGACAGGAATCTCCCCTCCCCACTCCTCCCCCCCAAAAACCATGAAAACACATACAACACAACACAAGACTCCTAATTGGGACAGTATGTTCCCCAGCGCCGGCCCGGGAAAGCCAACTCTGGAAACAAAGCCGCTGCTCCTTCCCCGCCAGATCGCCTCCTGCCTCCCTACGCTGGCCCTGCTCCCGGCTGGCTCTGCTGCTGGGGGCGGGGGGGGGGGGAGCTTGGAGGAATCAGAAAAGGCTGCCCTCCATGTCCCCCTCCCAGGGCAATTTCCAAGAGCGTGGGAAGTGAGGAGGCCAACCGGAGGAGGGCAGTGGTGGCTTTGGGCCCCTCTCTACCAGGCCCTCTGCCCCCAAGGCCTAGAGGCCAGGTGAGGGTCGGGGACCCAGCAGCTGGTTGGGCGACTTGGCTGGAGGGAAGCAGGACTGGCCCAGGTTGTAGCAAAGAGCTACAGACGAGAACAGTCTGCAGCCTCAGGCCTAGGCCGCCCGGACCCCTCACCTAGGATTTGTGAGGTGAGGGGTGACCCTCTGCGAGGGTCAGGGTTGGTATTTTAAAGAGGACAATTTCCAGCAGTGCTCAAGGAGAGTGAGGCCATAGCCGGGGGATGAGACAGGGGAGGGGCACTGAGCAGGGCTACTGGCCAAAGTGCTCCTCTGCTCCTGCCCACAGGGCCTGGGGCTAAGGCTGCCCCAGAGACAGGAAGGACCATAAGCTGACGCTTCCTGGAAATCTCTCCCCCCTGCTGGCCAGGTAGCAGGCCTTCTTACCCCAGGTCCCCAAAGACTCGTGCTGCCACCCAGGTGCCTGGCAGGATGGGGCCCAGCTGGCCAGGGGCTGGAGCTAGTCGCAGAATGGGCAGTGGTGACACTTCGGACCCACCCCTGCTGGCTTCATCGTGCAGCACCCTCAGGGAAGGCAGAAGAGCTCCCCTAAGCACAGTGCTGTCACAGCAGGTCAGAGCGGTCCTAGCCCAGCCCCCTCCTCACAAAGAGAGGAGAGCCTTGCCAAAGTCACACCTGCAGAGCCAGAACCTAGCCAACATGTGACTCCAAGCACAGAGCTCCGTCGTGTACAGCAGTGAGGCACACACCTCCGTGTGTCCGGGGCGGATTCCCCTCCGCAGACCCAGGGCTGGGCCAGGACTCTGCATTTCCAACCAGCTCCCTGCAACTGCTGCTCGTCTTCAGACTACTTCCTTGAGGAGCTGGGGTCTGCGCCTGCCTGAACTCCCCTGGCCCGAGCCTCAGGATGGAGGGACCTGAAGAGTGCCTGTCCCTCCTTCCCTGGCTGCACTGTGTCTCCTGGGGAGCCACGCTCCCCAGCGGCACAGAGCTCGTCACCTCCTTCACCCCCACAGCACTCCCTCACCTCCTGGACACACACCTCGTGCTTAGTGAAGGCCTCGCCTGAACTGAGTGGCATCCGGATATGCCCAAAATGAGAGGAGGTGAGCCTGAGGACAGGCGGGCAAGGGGAACCATGCCTCCCCACCTTGGCAACCTGGGCCTCCCCAAATGCGGGGGAAACACTGAGCAGAGGCCTGGGCCTGACTCCTGATGCCAGGCCACCACATTTACACACGCCCTTCCGTGGCCCTGTATCTGTGATTTTGCTTCCTTTGCTTCAAAAGGGCCCCCCAAACTGCACGTGTTTCAGGGCCCTACAACCTGGACCCTCACCCTAGACCACAGCCATATTTAGCCAATTGGCCATGACTCTTCCTGGAACACGTTTCAGCATGGCGCTCCAGGTGACCACAGCCAGCTTAGAGGGCCTGGCCTGCAGCCCGACACATCAGCCCTCCTGGCTCTAGACCCTCCTTTGTCACTTATGGCCCAGAAAGTAGCGGGAGCCTGGACGTCCAGACCAGACAGAACTCCTGCTATTCCTCACGGCCCGTGATATTAGGAACTGGAGCGGATGGCCATGTGGTTTCAACTGTCTTCCTGGTAGGAGGTGTGTGCTGCTCATATGAGGCCTGGCCAACCACGGCTGGAGAGAGCTCTCCATCCTCCTTCTCCTCCTGGAGGAGTCACAAAGCAAAGAACGTACAGACAAGCAATTCCCAGAGCAGACAGGCCACTGTGGGGACAGTGCCCTTGACCGGCAGCTTGGTGCTAAGCAGGACTGAGGCCCACCATGGCCAGCACCGCAGATGAGGGGCTGTGTGCGGATTGTGAGGCAGACCTGAGCCAGTCCCTTCCCTTCGCTGGATGGCTGTTCCTTTGCCATTAGAATCAGGGTGACACAGGGTTGGTTATGCCATTCTCTCTACTTTTATATCAATTTAGAATTTTCATATGAGAAAGTTTTTTAAAAATTTAAAGAGCATTAAAAATCGGGAATTAGCCTGAGAACACTTCAAGGTCTGAAGTTCCAGAGACACAGTGGGATGGGGGACTGGAGCGTCTTCGGGGCTCCCCTGATGAGCTGTGAGGTGGGGAAGCACAGACAGGGAACAGAGCCCCTGATATTCCTCCCTGGGAGGGACCCCGTGAAGCTGGGGGTACAACAGCCTCACTAGAGTGGCCCCTGCAGCTCTTTGCCAGGCATCGGCTGGCTTCTTACCAGTGCCACCGATGTTGCCCTGGTGAGAAGCTCCCGGGCCAGCCTCCTGCCAGCCCACGCCTTCTCCCAAACCCAGCTCACTGCAGGAGGCAGGACACACTCTATCAAGGTCCTCAGGTGGACACCTCTCTCCCGGCCTTAGGGCCTCCATTCCTCTGGACCTCAGCAGGTGCCATTGTTACAAACAAAGGGAACTTCACCTCTGCCATCCACAGACCCACTTACACACGCTCCTTCAACAAGGTTCCCCTGCCCACCCCTGCCCAAGGTGCCTCACCTTCTGCCAACATTGACTACAGATTCTACAGGCTTGCTTAGGACAGCCATATCTCCCCATCGAGGGCAAAATCCCAGTTCCCCCCACTGGAAAAGTAGGACTTTGTCCCAAGGGTAGGACTTTGTCTCTACCAGCTTGAGGACTCCCCAGAGGAGGGGCTATGCATCCCTCATCAGACCAGGGGGTCCTCCACGGCAGAGTCTAGGCCTCCCCCCAGGCCTACTCACCGGGAAGGCATAGACGAAAATGCCCAGGAACAGCAGTAGGATAAAGAGAATGATGAAGAGAATAATGGCGCACCGGAACCGCCGCCATAGGATGAACTTCATAGTCTTGTACGGAGAGGTGAACCAGAGGAAGGAGGTATCAGGGCGCCTGGAAGGGAGACCCCAGAGGTCAGCAGGGCACTCCCTACCAGGGCCGCCTTCTCTAAACCCTGCTCCCAGATCACCCCAGCCCTCCACCATTGGTCCCCAAAACCTGCTCAGTCTCAGGACCCCCAGCCCTTTTCCTGTGCATCCCCTTGTCCTCTGAGCCTTTGCCACAGCATGAGCCTCCCCCATGCTCCCCTCCTCTTCCCGGTGCCACCAAGCCTTAGGCACCCTCAGAGCCCCAGTTTCCAGCCACCAGCTCCCCTTCCTGACTCAGAACTTAATCACAGACTAGAGATTTGGGAGCCAGGCAGAGCCTCAAGGAGCTGCCACATTAGGTGAGCTATGGCCCACCGAGCCCCAGCTAAGCCAAACCACCTGCCTAGATGCACATGGCTGGTCCATGGTCAGGGAAAGATGGTGGGAAGTGAACCCAGAAAGCTGCTTTTCTCTCACTCACAGCCAAGAACCTCAAAACCTTCCCCTAGGCCATCTCTCAACTTAAAGAGCACGCAGGATGCTGTGTCTCAATAGTGGCTGTTTTAACATCCCAGTGCACACCACAGGGCACACCGGACCTCTCACTTTCCACCCGGATCCCAACATCCTGGGGCAGGGACACTCCTCACAGCTCTGCTGGCCCCATGGCACTGGGGACAGCACCAAAATCAAGTGGTCCATCTGCGCCTAGTGCCACCCGAGCCAGAGTGTGGAGGGACCCAGCAAATATAGCTCTCTGCACTGCCCCCCGCCCCAGCAGTCCTCCTGCCCCCAGTAACTGCTTTCAAGTCTTCCACATCGACTGGATTGGTCTATATCCTTTAGGGGCCTATGAGGCAGGGAAGACAGGGACTCACAGATGAGAACATTAAGGCTGAAAGGCCATTTGAAAGCCACACTGACATCATAGGTAAGCCATGGTAGACAACCTGGTCAAGGTAAAAACCTTGATTGGGCTCCAGAGCCAATCAGAACAGGTATGAGAATTTTAGCTTCACCACTTTCCTAGCAGAATGACTGCTCTTTAACTTTGCCAACATGATTTCCTCATCTGTAAGATGGGGATGTTAACAACGCAGCAGGGAAGGTTCCATTCTGCTACATACACATACCATGTGACCACATGCTTCACACACAGTCAACACCTACCCAACAGTCTCTGCTTCCTGAATGAGCTGAGGGGCCTGGTATGCCCTAGAATGATGCCTGTCACCTGCCCTAACTTACCATGTGGCTTAGGACAAGTCACATCCCGCTCTGAACCATGTGGACCTTGTGACCTCTGCATGGCTATGCAGTGGCTGCCTCCTGAGTCACAGCTCCCAGCCCCCTGGCCATCAGGGGTAAGGACTGGGCACTAACCTTGGGTCCTCGAGCTTGGGGTTCATGTTGGGTTCATCCCGGCCCTGGCCAGCAGGCCGCTCCTCGTGCTCACTCTCTGCTACGATTTCCAAGGTCATTTCCAGTTTGCCCTGAGGGGACAGAAGGGACCTGGTAAGGGACACAATGCTCTGCCCCATGGCTTGGGGAGGAACCCGGCCAGAACAGACAAAAGAAGAAGAAAAGAGAGAAGAGAAGAGAAGAGAAGAGAAGAGAAGAGAAGAGAAGAGAAGAGAAGAGAAGAGAAGAGAAGANAAGGGAAGGGAAGGGAAGGGGAAGAAGGGAAGGGAAGGGAAGGGAAGGGAAGGGAAGGGAAGGGAAGAGAAGAGAAGAAAAAAGAAAAGAAAAGAAAAAAGAAAAGAAAAGAAAAGAAAAGAAAATACAGGGTTGATCTGATCACAAAAGCACGACTGCTCCTTGTTGAACATTTAGAAACTACAGAAATGTATGAAGGAGAACATCACCCATACTTCCACTATGTGGAGATGAGCACCGTTCATATTTTTATGCATCACAACAATTTTCCTCTGCAAGTATATGAAATATCTCACTGTGTATATAGAGTTCTAGAGCTTGCTTCTTTCACTTAGAAATATATTATGTTTCACTATATAATTATATATTCTTTAAAGTTTGCTTTTTAATGGCTATAAAAACATTCTACGGGATGGTTGACCACAATTTATTTAGTAAACCACTTATTTTGGTTCATTTAGGTTGTTTCCAACTCTTTGATGTTATAAATAATGCTGCAAAAAAAAACACCCCAAAGCCTACATTTTTAATTGTGTCTGTTTATTTCTTTAGGAGAGATTTTTAAAAGTGGGATGACAGAGTCCAAGGCATAAATATTGTTAAATCCCTGGCTATATATTACCAAATTGCTTCCCTAAATGGTAAAACCATTAGCCTCCCAGCAGAAGTAAATGAGGGGCCTGTCTCCGCATCTTCACTAGCAATGAGCATTTAGATTTTTTTAATGTCTAATTTAATAAGCAAAAAATGTTTTCACATTTAAAATTCTTCCTTTAATTACTAGGGGGAAATGAACCTTTTTTTAAATGTTTAATGGCCATTTGTACTTCTTTTGTGTATTATCTATGCAGGCCCTTTGCTCATTTTTCTTTTGAGGCGCTAGTATTTCTTAATAAGTGTTCCAATTCCTTCTTCAACAAGAGTATTTGATTTCAAGGTCCACTTTAGAGGTTGGCTGGCTGCCTGTGGTTTCTCAGTAAACTGTCAAGGATCCACTTCCTCTCCAGAGCAAGGACTGTTCTCCAGGGTGTCACAGCATCCCTGAGCAGACCTCTGGGCCAGGAGAGCAGTACAAGGATGGTCCCCGTAGGATCCTGCTCAAATGGGAGAGGCAGTCCTCAGGTTCTCCACAGGATGCCCAGGCCACAGATTCCCAGGCACCAAAGAGCAGAGTATACATTAAACAGGGTCCACAGGAGGTAAGGGTATCTTTCCATTTAAATAGGCTTCCTGGGACGAAAGCCTCAAGGAGAGGAAGGCTGGGAACAGGAAGAGAAGAGGGGCAGTGCCTTGGAAGACAGAGAGAGGCAGGGTAGGAGAGAGGGAGAGCACCATATATGTGCCCAGTGATAGGAGGCTACTTGGGCACCTGCACTAGGCTGGAGGGAGCTGACTTACCGCCAGGATCTTCTTCTCGCCCTCTTCTGCCACACAGGGCCACCAGCCCTTCACAGTTTTCTGTTCAAAAAGGGACACAAACCACTCCGGGTGGAAGGTGTCATCCAGCTGGTCCAAGGAGCATTTCTCGGCTGTCTTGGCAGGTTTGGGCATGTGGTTGAGGTCCAGCTGCAAGGAGCCTGCAGCAGAGGGGGATTATTCTGCCAATGGTTTTTTAATCACTGCCAGCCTAGGGCTACCCCTGGGGCTGAGCCGTTTCCAGAAAAACTGTCACCTTCTCCACTTTGATCCATGGGCTTAGCCTCAGGTGGCATCCCACAAACTCTCCATTTCCCCACCCATTGCCTCTCATTACATGTACACAGCTTCCCATACAACTACTCACATACCCATATGCTCATTAATCTACGCTTATTGGTTCACCCTTCACAGGGCTTCCCACATGCTCAATTTCAGCTTGCATTGTACAGATCCATTCATTCACCCATTGTCTCCATCCATCCATCCCTCTTTTTTTTTTTTAATTTTTTTTTTTTATTTATTTCTAGGAGAGAAAGAGAGAGACAGCGTGAGCAGGGGTGGGTCAGAGAGAGAGGGAGTCACAGACTGAAACAGGCTTCAGGCTCTGAGCTGGCAGTCAGCACAGAGCCCGACGCGGGGCTCGAACCCACGAACCGCGAGATCATGACCTAAGTGAAAGTCGGACGCTTAACCGACTAAGCCACCCAGGTGCCCCCATCCATCCATCTTTTAAATTGCTTTCATTGTGGGGGCGCCTGGGTGGCTCAGTCAGTTAAGTGTCCGACTTTGGCTCAGGTCATGATCTCATGGTTCGTAGGTTCGAGCCCCGCATCGGCTCTGTGCTGACAGCTAGCTCAGAGCCTGGAGCCTACTTCGGATTCTGTATCTCCCTCTCTCTGACCCTCCCCTGCTCATGCTGTCTCTCTCTCTCTCTCAGAAATTTAAAAAAAAAAAAAATTAAAAAATAAATTGCTTTTATTATGGTAAAATATATATAAAATCTGTCACTTTAGCTATTTTTAAATGTATAACTGAATGGTGTTAATTACATTCACAACATCACGCAATCAATCACCACTACCAATTTCTAAAACTTTTTCATCCTCCCAAACAGAAACTTTGTACCCATTAAGCAATATCGCCCCATTCTCCCCTCCTTTCAGCCCCTGATATTCTCTAATCTCCTTTCTGTCTCTATAAATTTGCCTATTCTAGCTATTTCATATAGGTGGGATCATAAAATATTTGTCCTTTTGTGTCTGGCCTATTTCACATAGCAAGCTTTCCAGGTTTACCCATGTTGAAGTATGTCTTAGTACTTCGTTCCTTTTTATAGCTCAACAATGTTCCATGGTATGGATAGACCACGTTGTGTTTATCCATTCATCCATCAATGGGACACTTGGGTTGTTGCCACCTTTTGACTGTTGTGAATAGAGCTGCTCTGAACTTTGGCATACAAGCGCCTCAGTCTGGGTTTTCAATTCTTTTGGGTATATAACTAGGAATAGAATTGCTAGGTCATACAGTAATTTCCGTATTTGGTTTTTTGAGGACCTGTCAAACTGTTTTCCACAGCAGCTGCACCATTTTACATTCACACCAGCATGTTTGAGGCTTTCCAATTTCTCTACGTCCTCTCCAACACTTGTTGTTTTCCACTTTTTGTTTTTATTTTTAAAGCCATCCTGGTAAATGTGAAGTGCTATCTCACTGTGGTTCATCCATCCATTTTTTTCATCTGCCCACCTACTTCTCCAAGCAGCCATCTTCTTATACTGTTTATCTACTCATCAGTTTTATCGATCAGTTCCCTGTATAGCTCCATCTCTTTGGTTGAACCATATGAAAATGGTATTCAACTATCTTTGACCTATAAAAGCAGCAATTTCATGTGGTTTCACCTAATCCAATCACAACAACACGTTGAAGTCAATGGGATTGGAGCATGAATTGCTGAAGGGATTCAGTGAGAGAGATAAATCTAAAAAATGTTTTCTGAGGCCAAATTAAAGAAATTCTTGAATACCATGCAAAAGAGATTAGATTTTTTTCAGTGTGGAATGTTCAATTACTGTAAGTATCCACTGATTGGATCTATTTGTCTAGTTTTCTTTTTTTCCACACATCCATTTGGCCCTCCACAAACCCATCTGCTTTGATCTAATTATCTCCATCCCTCCATAACTACCATTTGTTGAGCATTACGTCTACCCAATAATCAGGCTGTTATTCTATCCATCCATTTGTTCAATTCTGTATCAGCGTTCATATATCTATCAGCCCACCCACACGTCTCTCCATCCCTCAGGTGTAGGTGAACATTTATTTCCCATTTTAAATATGGGCCTAGTATAACATTAAGAAAAATCAGGATATTAAACCATACGTGTGTGTGTGTGTGTGTGTGTGTGTGTAACATGAAATTATCCCAGCATGATCTACATACAAGACTCTAAGGAAACACAGTATTATCTCTGGATGGCAAGATTATAGATCTCAGCTATTACTTTTTTCAAAGTACTAAGTATTTTTAAAAAGCAAAATATGTAACTAGAAACACATTATGAAGGAGAAAAAAGTGGTAGTTATAATAGTTTTATTTTTAAAAACAAAAGATGAGGCCATTTAGTTTATTTTGAACACTATTTTCTCATTCAGTAAAAATGCAGCTTTCTTTGTTTTTCTTTTTAAATTAATTCTCTAAAGCCTCGTCTCATAAAGGAAAGGTTGATAGAAAGATGCCAAAAATTTTTTAAGTCTGTAAGCAAAAAAGACTCCATAAAAAAATTAAAAAGCAGCTGAAAAACTAGGAGAGGGGCGCCTGGGTGGCTTAGTTGGTTAAGCGTCCAACTTTCGCTTAGGTCATGATCTCGCGGTTTGTGGGTTCGAGCCCCGCGTCGGGCTCTGTGCTGACTGCTAGCTCAGAGCCTGAAGCCTGTTTCAGTCTGTGACTCCCTCTCTCTCTGACCCTCCCCTGCTCACACTGCCTCTCTCTCTCTCCTAGAAATAAATAAAACATTAAAAAAAAAAAAACTAGGAGAAATTATTTGGAATGTGTCCTTACTATATAAAAAGCTCTGAAAATCAAAAATAAAAGACGAACAAGCTGAACAAACCCATGAAAAATAAAATCTCACCAACAATACAGATAATAAGTACATTTTTAAAGTTCTACCTTACCAGGAATAAAGAGATGCAAGTAAAAACTTAAAACAAGGTGTTAGATTGGCTTTTTTTTTTTTTTTTAAAGAGAACACTGGTAGCAAAAGTTTGGGGAAAATGACACCCTTATCCAAAATGGGCACAGGTGGGAGTAAAATGTAAACATAAAAATGTAAAAACGTTCTAGAGAGCATTTGAACAAAGTATTTCAAAGACCACGAAAATGTATAAAGACCCTAAAAATCGACTTCTTACAGTTCAGGAAAAATATATAGGCTTCAGAGATGGGTGCCTGAGGGTGACACTCACATTATTAGATCTAAAGAGAAGCTGAGTACCCACCAAGAGAAGAGAGGCAGAATAGGGCCCACCAACAGGCAAGGATTAAGGAGGATGAGGCAGATATAAATGAGGCAGGAAACTACCAACAGAAAGGATGTTCTTGAAATATTGAGCTTTCCCCCAAAAGAACAGGGTATAAAACATATGTGTGCTATAAACTCACGTTGCTTTCTCTACATGCCATGGATGATTATATATGTGTGTGTATAAATACACACATAACATATATGTGTTTGCTTATATATGAAATAACATATGCCAAAATATTAGTGGAGGTCATCTCTAGGTAGAGAAATTTTAATACAGAAGTAAAGGGAGGCATTGTTGATCTATATTTCCTAGTTTTTCTACAGGAATTATGTATGATAGGAGAATCGGCAAAATAACAAAAGTGCAACCGATGCCCTGATTTTGACAGGCTGACTCTTTTACAGTGACATTCTGCAAGAGCTCCCCATCCTCTGAGGGCGGGTGACAGGCCAGGGGTGGCAGGGGCAGGGTGGGGAGTGGAGCTGGGGGAACAGGCAGCCCTCCTCCTCATCCCTGCTGGGGCTGCTCCTCAGAACGTCCCCTGCAGGGGCCCAAAGGCTCAGCAAAGACCAATTCACCTTTCTGCAATCAAGGGCCACCCAAGAAGGGCTCCAGTGATTCGTCCAAAGCTGCCCTGTCCCCAGGTGGCAGAGTGGAACAGGAACCCAGGAATGCCTCTCTTACAAGGCTCACTTCTTTTTTAATTTTTTTTTTTAATGTTTTATTTATTTGTAGGAGAGAGAGAGACAGCGTGAGCAGGGGAGGGTCAGAGAGAGAGGGAGTCACAGACTGAAACAGGCTCCAGGCTCTGAGCTGGCAGTCAGCACAGGGCCCGACGCGGGGCTCGAACCCACGAACCGCGAGATCATGACCTAAACGAAAGTCGGACGCTTAACCGACTAAGCCACCCAGGCGCCCCGGCTCACTTCTTTTTTAAATTGAGTTAAAACTCACGTAACATAAAATGTACCACTTTAACCATTTTTGTGTAAAACTCAGTGGCTTTTAGGATATTCGGAGTTGTGCAATCACCAGCACTATCAAATTCCAGAACATTGTCATCACTCCCAAAAGAAACCCCATCCCCATCGGCACTTTCAATCCCCTTCTCCCAGCCCCTGGCCAGCACGAGGCTACTTGCTGCCTCTGGATTTGCCTACTGCAGACGATTCCTATAAATGCAATCACACAGTATGAGTCCTTTTGTGACTGGCTTCTCTCATTTAGCATGGTTCATCCATGTTATAGCACGGATCCGTATTTCCTTTCTTTCTGTGGCTGAATAATGTCCAATTGTATGGCTAGACCACACTTTCTGGGTAACTCTTGCAGTTGTGACAGGGCTGTTACTCACAGTCCCATCTGCTGGCCCGGTGCAGCCATCCTCCTCGCCCTGCATCTCACCCCGTCCTTACCACATCCTTCAGCCCAGCTCAGGTTTCTGCGCTCTTCTCCCCCACAGGAATCCTGCCTGGGGGCTTGGAGGATGGAGCCGCGGTGGCTCGTTCACTCATCACTCAGGCACAAGGGTGAAGACTGACTTGTGGCCCCCACTTACTAGGCCCGCTCTGCCCGGTCTAGACAGGGGTTGAGGTGGGGGCATCCCGTCAAGTGTGAGGCCAGACAGCCGGCGACAGCCTGTTCACGTTTGCCCTGCCTTCAAACCTGTGCTTTTCCTCTCTTCCTTACGTGCCTGCCTCCTACCATCCAGTGTAGCCCAGCGTTCAGGCCCACCTCTGCTGACAGGCCCCTCTGACTGCTCAGGCACTGCTCTGTGTCACAGATCTTACTCAGTAACAGGGGGCGGTGACCCTGAGCCACCTGAGGACAAGAAGTAGGACCACTCCTCCTGCCAGCCTTCCCAAGTGTGACACACGTGTGTGCACATGCACGCACACACACACACACCAGGGGGGGGGGGTCTGGATCAACTCCCAATGTGCAGGATGGTGCTGACCAGAGACGGTGCTCACCCAGAAAGTCGTCAAAGGAGAACTTGTCATTGTCCCAGATCTGAAATACCACTCGTGCTGGGATTTTGCTCTCGGTCTTGTCCAGCCTCCAGAAAGCATCCTGGCCCAAAGGAGGAAGCAGGAAAGCAAGATTAGAGAGAACTGTGGTCCCTTCCAGCCTGGAAGGCTGCTGGAGGAGGCAGTGAATGGGACATCTCTTAGGGACTTGCCAGAACCAGGACTTGGAAGGAAGCTTGCCAAGATCCCAGCAGAAAATGTTCAAGGACCCAGGAAGGACCCATGCAGGCTGACTTCACATGAGGTGGCTCCTTTAAGTCTCCCAAGTCCATGGATGGAGGCTTCATTCCCATTTTACAGATGATGAAGCAGAGACTTGCAGAAGTTAAAAATTTGCCCAAGATCTGACAGCTAATGATGATAATATTAATCTGCACTTCCTATGTGCCAGCCCTTTACTGCCATGAGCTCATCATCTATCCTTCCAACAACCTATACAGGACATGCCGCTGGCCTTACGGCTGTCAAAACCAGAGCAAGTAGCTTGCCCGAGACACACCACTGAGAAGCAGTGCACCGGGATTCAAACCCAGGCAGTCAGGTTCCAGTCCTGCTCTCGCCTCTAAATCCTGCTTTGCCCGTGTGCTCCTGGGGACAGGGCTGGCTAGCTGGGAGCCTGGGCCCCAGGCCCCACCCAACCCTGCTGTCACCAGGAGGATCCCCCTGACACACTGGTGGAAGGAGCTGACACCAGGGCTTGTAACTTCAGCTCCTCCCTCAGCGTGGCAACCCACCCCGTCTTTATCTCCAAGAGCTTGCCCTGGAGCAAATCCAAAGCCCCAGGTGCTGTCAAGTTCACCACCCTCGTGCTCTTCCTACTCCACCTCCCTCAGACCACTCCCTGGACCAGCATTATGCTGGGTTTCATCCCACAGAGGCCTTGTGGAGGAGCTGAGGGGTAAGGACAGGCACGCTGCGGCCTGGGTCCACCCCTGAATCCAGCCACACTCAACCCGGAGGACCATCGCTGGGGCTTTCCCGCTCACACTTGTCCTCTGTCCTCTCGCTGGAGCTTCTGCTGAGTGAGTGGCAAGGACAGGAAACCCTGCGACAATCTGGAGTCCTGGGGGACAGACTGGGGTGTTGGGGAGCACTGCTGATACAGAGGGCTTGCCTGCTCCTGGGCACACTGTACACACAGGCTTGTCGCCCAGCCAGGGCTGTGCCCGCTGTGTGGCCACCCCAGGGCACATAGACCCACGGGGCTCCTGAACCAAAATCCATGCCCTGTGAGGAATGGTCACCTTGCAAAGCACACAACTGCAGCTTGGACCGCTGCCTGATTTGGCGAGGGGCTCGTGCCCCCAGCTGGCCCCTGTCTGGTGCCTCCCCTCTTCCGCGCCCCAGCCCTCCTGCAGGTGCCTGCCTTCTCTGGCGGGGCTTTTATGGCCAGCTCCGCAGGCCCGCCTGCACAGGCCGCCAGCATCCTCCATTCCTCCGGCCGGCCCAGTTTATGGGCTCAGTAATGAGCCAGAGGTTCAAACAGCCCCTGGTGGGAGCAGCTGGGCTGGGGCTCCAGCCTGGGGAATGGCCCCCCAGGTCCCAGGCGCTCATTACGCTCCCGGTCTGGGCCCTTTTACTAGCTGTTTATTTGCAGGGTGGGTGCCTGACGCGCAGGCAGGCCCCAGTGGGTGTGCTGGGCTCCAGGTGGGGAGCCAGGCCGGGGCGACCCGCGGTGGTTCAAAGCAGCCGGATGAAAGGAGACCTTGTGCTTTACGACAGTCTCGTCTGGTTAATGGGGTCCCCGGAGGGCCTGCCTGCCAGAGGCCTTGAACCCCTCGGCAGAGGCCTGGCTCTGCGGCAGGACTGGGGCGCCCAGAGGCCGTGCAGTAACGCCACACTCTCCCATCCCCAGACTCAGTCCTGTGGCCCAAGCCAGCTCATTGGTGCCTCAATAGGGGCACGGCTCCACCTGCCTCCTGGGTCCCTTCCCCCCACAGAGGGGCCAGCTAGCTCTTCCTGGGTCAAGCCAGCTCCCCCCTCACGTTCCTGCTTGACTTCAGAGCTCCCTGGGCTCTGTTTCTCAACCTCCTCTTCTGTCCTCCACCCGTACCTCCAGCTACCCTCTCTTGGAGCATGGTACCCTCTGGAATTCCATTCCCCTTGCCCCCCCCTCCCAGGGGGGCCTCTCCTGGACTCCCTGACCGTCTTCCTTCTCTCCACCCTAGCAGCCCTGGTAGCCTTCTCGTTCTTCCAGGGCTAGCCCAAGCCTATGGGTTGGGCCACGGTGGGTCAGCCCAATTCTCTCCTTCTTCCTTGCCGGTACCTGTAATACTGACATAAAACGCCATCATTGCCAGAATGCAACCACCTCAGATTCTTAACCAGCAACTCCACTTGGGTCCTCAGAACTTCCAGGTAACTCTCTCAGCATCACAATGAGCTCACTCTCTCTCTCTCTCTCCCTCTTCCTCTCCCTCTCCCTATCTCTCTCTCTCTCTCTGTTCCCTCCCTCACTCAGCACAATGGTTACTTCCAGCCTTTTTCATCTACCTCAAGTCACCTGCCTCAGTGCCAGGATATTATCTCTCCTCCTACTTTGTAGAAAAAACAGAGCCTCTGCTTCCTGTGACTCCTTGCCTACCTCTCCACCTGTCACAATGAAGGGGGTAGTCCCGCCTCCCATCTAAACAGGCCACTCTGCATCTCTCAGGCTCAATTTCCCATGCACACCTGGCCCCTTGTATGTCGTGCCTGAGCCCTCCCTTCCCCATTCCTGGCCCCCACTCTCCCTCTGCCCACAGCAGAGAGGCAGTGCGTGTTTGATTTGGAGCTCTTCCCCAACAAATGCAGCACTTGCTTTGTTATGGAAACAACTCGTGCTAGACAAACACCCTGAGCAAAGGCAAACAAGATTAAACCTACAAACAGGCTAGGCTTTCCTTGACTGCACAGAACCCAAGGCTGTTGCTAAATTCTGCCTTCTGGCAGGAACTACGCAGCGATCCCTGGGTGAAAGCATTCATTTAACCTTGTTTAACCCTCTTTTCTTTTGTTTGATGGTTTCAGAATGCTCAGCGGACCATTTTGGTTTCTCTAAAATGCAGATGATCCCGTGTGTAAGGCTGGGAAGGGGTCACGCGGAAAGAATGGAATGAACAGAGCTAAGAAGACCTACCTAAGTGGCACATAGGAAGTACATTCTCTATTTCCCTCCTTTAAGTCACTCAGCCATTCAGGAGAGAAAGAGGAGTCGCAGAAGCTTTGCGGCTTGAAGCCTTGAGCCACCTCAGGAATGAAATGGGGCCAGAGGAACCTCAGAACACCAGAGCAGCATTCACTTTGCTGAAGAGAGAGCGCCCCAAGGTGGAATGGTGCTAAGTGGGATGCAGGCAGGCAGAAGCTCCAATGGGGGTGCCCTCTGCTTCCATTCCGCCTGTGCTCTGGGGCCTCCCCGAGGACAAGTGCAGTGCCACCAGGAAGGAGGCCGCCTGCCTCGGGATCTGCCTACTTTAGGAAAAATGAATTTGTTGCCCAGGTAAGACCTAAATGGAGAGGTGCTGAGACACAGAGAGCTGAGGGACCCACCTCCGCCCTCTGGCTGATGCACCAGGTCCCCCAGGTGCTTTCTGCCTGCAGTGAGGTCAGGGAGGGAGGAGGGCAGTGTCTTCGGCCTGGAAGACCACAGCTGCTCCCAGTAACTGTCCAGCGTGGACAGTGACCACAGGCACCAGACACAGAAATGTGGGGTATGAGGTAGCAGGAGAGACTTAACTAAGCAACCCCAATCCTATGGACAACCCAACCCATAGGCAAAGCTCCGAGGAATATCGCCCTGTGGGGTTTCCCCACTGCCCCTTCGATAAGCGTGCTGGGCTTTCCTACAAAGGTTCTTCCCACTCTGCCCTGTGACCCTTCCTGCTGCTTGGTTTGTCTGGGGTCAGGAGGAAAGCAGTAGTTTCAGGATCTGGACTGAGCTGTGTACGATGGTTGTGGAACTGGTGTGGGGGCATTTGTGGGGTGGTAGCGATGCCAGCGATGGCAATAACGGTAGAAATGGAAGAAGTGGGGGTGGGGAGACGAGTGATGGGCTATGGCAGTAGTCATCACGCGGTGATGGCCCAGGGGGTTCCAACACTGGGGGCAGTGGTGAGTGCTGACGATGGCAGGGCAGTCACAGGGACCACAGACAACCCCAGGACTAGCACCGCGGGGGATGGGAGCGATGCTCACCTTCTTGGAGACGGTGCACACTTGCTCAGCCGGCAGGTAGTCAAAGGGGAAAACAAACCTCCAGTTAAAGTTGCCTTCGCCTCCCAGGGACCGATAATGCACATCGGTCTTTTGCTTGTGCTCTTCAAAGCCAACCATCCAACTAGACAACATTTTAGAGAACATTCCTAATTAAGGCT
This sequence comes from Crocuta crocuta, assembly GCF_008692635.1. Lineage (NCBI taxonomy): Eukaryota > Metazoa > Chordata > Mammalia > Carnivora > Hyaenidae > Crocuta > Crocuta crocuta. The sequence continues at coordinate 3,617,174 of NW_027530368.1, forward strand.
TCCACCACACTATGCCTCCTCAACATAACATCCAGGCAGTTAAGAAGGTAAATGAACTCGGTAAAGGATAAAACAAAAATAATTCCCAAGAAATCTCCAGGAAGTACCGAATGTGCCATAAATTTTAAGGCATTCTAACTTCTCTCCTGAGGGACAGCCTCAAACCTTATATGTTCAACACAGAGATTTTTGTAGAAGAAATATGGTAGGAGAATGACTCTGTAAGGGCAGAGATCACTGCCATAAGGCCCTCCTTCCTTTCTTGTTCTCTCCCTCCCCTGCACCGGAGCCCCCCACTTTCCACCACCCCAGAGGAAGCAGAGCAGCACCATGGGGCCGGGACAGGCAGGAAGGGGCATGACTCCCTACCCTTTCACATAAATATCGCTCATCTTCTCCCCCGTGATGCTGAGGTCGTCCAGGACCACGTCCTTTGTGTTCCATACAATGCAGCGCAGGAAAAACCTGTGAAGAATGGGTCAAGTCCACATGGAGTTCCCATCCAAGGGTGGGCAGTCCTTGACTGAGAAGCTAAGAAGCCAGCTCACCCAACAAGACCCCGATGCTTGCCTGGCCGGGCACCTCGCCACGCCCATACAAGAGTGGTACGCTGTGGCCCAAGTGGCCTCCCGCCCAGCCTAAGAGTGGCCTCCAGGTCCCACCCGCAGCTGGCTGCAACCATCCTGCCACTGCACTCGGCTCCAAGCCAATGGCTGGGGTAAGTCACCTTCTGGCTCTCCGTGGAGTGATGTTGAAGGGAGGTCCAGGCCGCCCCAGGGCCTTTGGAAATAGGTCGATCCACATCTGCAGCTTCCCCTAGGGGGACAGAACTCTGTTTTCTCCCCACCTTTTTCACTCCACCAAACCTACCCACCACCTGCTCTGTGCCAGATAGGCAGGGCACAGAGCAGAGAACATCCAGGCCCTGCCAAGGAGAGGCTCACCACCACCCCAAAGAGGAGGTGCCCTGCATGGGGCTACAGGGCCAACTGCAGCAGTGAGCCGCTTGCCCCAGGGCTGATGACGTGGACCTGTGCCTGGGGGTCAGGGTCAGGGCAGGCTTCTCAGAGACCATGATGTTTGAGTTGAGTCTCAGCGTGCTGGAGGGAAAAGGGAAGAAGGGCATTTCCAGCTGAGAGACTGAACAAAGTCACGGAGGGTCAGAGAACACAGTTTAGCCACAGGGGATTCAGAGGACTTCCATGACCAGAAACCGCTCTACCTGCCACCCTTGGCTCCCTCCCTCTGCAAGTTGGGTATTACTTCTGTCCCCATCTCACAGAGAAAGAGCAGGGATTGAGGTAACTTCTCCAGGATATATAGCTCAAGAAGGAAAGTTCACATTTCAACATCGGCTGTGCCATTCTGGGGCAGCCTCATATCAAGGGGAAGAGAGCTCTCTCCAGCAGCAGAGATGATGTCCCCTGCATGTCTACAAAGGCACCTTCATTGCTACCTTGGCCTCTCTCTGCCTGTAATCTTTTCTCTCCTCCACCTCCAAAACCTAGCCCCAACCTCACCTCTTCCAGGAAGCCTCCCAGTCTCAGCCCTGGGCCTGCTGCCCTTCTGCTCACCCTCCCTCTGCATGGAGGATGCCCTTGGCCCTCCTGGTGACAGCTCTCAATGACAGCTCTGCCATTCTGTCACAGGGTGCTGGCAGCCCTGTCTGAATTCCTTACTGCAGCCTAGCCCAAGGCCAGCCAGCTGGATGTCACTCACCAATGGTAGGGGAGGGCATCCTGGGCCATGCTGAAACAGCAAGGCTTTTGCATGACTCATGGGAAGTAGGAGGTCTATCCATGGGGATAGAGGAGGTGACTTGGGCTTATTCCCCAGATCCTGAGGGCTGTAGGTGTCTGATGGAGGGGAGAGACAGGTCTCAGAGGTCCCCCGCCCCCCCAACACCACATAGGCTAACAGTGGTCACCACCCAGACTGCAGAAAAACATGTCAAGGAGGAATTGGCCAAATCCTGAGCTCCTTGCTCAATGCCTCTGGCATGTGCATGCTGTCCTTGGGGCAGAGCCAGCTGGGGGTCAGGGCTCAGGGGCCCAAGGGTCAATGTCTTACCTGCTCAATGTCTGGCTGCAGGGGACTGTAGAGGGGCCGGGATTCCACATGCTCAGGGACCAGGCCCTGCTGCTGGAGGACATATAAGGCTAGGCGCTCTTCCACTGGGCCCAGGTGCGGGTTCAGGACCCTGCCAGCCTCTGCTCCAGAGAGAAGACAAAAAAGTTGTCAGAGCTGAGTGAGCAAGAAATGGTAGGGCTGCCTGGAGGCCTCGGGAAGCCCCTGCCCCCTCCCCCCTCACCTCTAGCCAAGACACACACTTCTGATCCTCAGGTCTCACTCTCTGTAAGGGAAGCCCCACTGTCCACTGGCTCCAGACTTAAAATCCAGATTCCTCATTGCCATCGCTTCTACCAAGCCCCTTCTGGAAAGCTCCTCCTCTTCTCCACCAATACAAATCCTCCCTGCTCACCAAAGCTCATCCCTTCCAGGAAGCCCTCCCTGACTGCTCCAAACTCTGATCCTCAGCAACCTCTACTCCTAGATTGGGTATCTAAGTGCTTTCAATACTACTATTCTCTGGTTCACACAATCTGTTCTGTTACTAGCAGTAGCTAAAATAATAGCAATAACTGTGAACTGGAACAGGAATCAGGCACCGTTCTTCATAGATATTAATAAGTTCTATCCTTATAATAACTCTATAAGGCAAATGCTATTATGGTGCCCATTTTACAGATGGCAGAAACGAAACACAGAGTAGTTACACAGCTGGTCAGCAGGACACCCTCATTTAGGAGGGTGCATGACTAGATGTGAACACCCTTCCCTACCCCCTCGTGCTTCCCAGGTACAGCTCCTCCCTGCCAGGGAGTGGGCTGAGGGCTGGCGCTGTGGATGAGATGAGGACACAGGCGTGATTCTGACCCACACAAGCCTGGCCAACCAGCCAGCAACATGAACTTGGAGCCCCCACAATAGAAGTTTTGACTGGGCATAGGTGGGCCCACATTTGTCCAAACACACATGTACACACACAGGTATGTGCACTCAGATGTGCCCTTGTTGACCAGCTCAGACTCTCACAGGCACACAAACACACACACACACACATGTTCATCTATCAAGCCTGCTCTGCCCACTTCAGTAGATACCACAAAGGAAGGGGCACAACACTGCAGAAGGAACACTCGGCCAGGAATCTGGTTCTGTTCCTATAACCGGCTGGGTGACTCTGGGCATATCGTTAACCACTCTTGGCCTCAATGGCCTCATCTGCAAAAATAGGCAGATGTCCGACCTCACCATCAATAGTTTTCTGGCGTTCCTTTCTTATGAATTTATGACCATGAGCCCTGGTCCCTGTGCTAAAGCTGCTCGTAGACTAGCAGAAGGAAATGAGACCACCCCGAAAACAGATGCACATTCTATGGGAAAGGAGAATGGGGGTTGGGTTAAGGCCTAATGGAGAGGAGCTGGCTCAGCCACGACCTAGAAGAGTCAGGAAAACAGAACGAGAAGAGGTGGGGGGGCTGGGGGAATCAAAGCCGCCATTCCCCGTTTACAACCTCAGCACCAGCTCTGACATCAAACATCTCTGAAACCAGCAGGAAGTGAGGGGCCCCCTGGGCCTGTAAACACCTCCAGGGAGTCGGAGCTGCTCCTGATGGGCAGTGTAGGCCTGTGGGCATCCCAGACACACAGGGAGCATGTGGTGCAGTTCTCAGGCACGAGCACTGGGCAGATCCAGGGGCGAGCATGGACGCATCAGGTTCTCTGGACCCCCTTTTGGGTGCTTTAGGTATAGGAGCTATGAGTGTTGGGGAAGGAAGGAGGGATGTGGGGGGGAGGCTCGGAAGATACCATGAACGCCAAGCTGGCAGGCTAGTGCAATTCAAGTAGAAAACCGTTTCGCAGGAGTAGTCTGCACCCCAAACTCCAATTCAAGTCTGACCAGCCAAAGCCAGAAGCAAACAAATCCTAACCATGACCTGGCCCCTGGCCCCACCCAATCCCTGACATAGAGGGCGAGCCCACCGTGGTTCTGGGGGCCTGTGGCAGCTCACCTATTTCTTCAATGGTGTACTCTTTATCCTGAAACACCACGCGGTCTGTGTGGTACACAGGAGCCTTGACTCTGTGCTGCTGGCAGAAGAGGTGGAGGAGCTGGGAGGGGCGGAGCTGGTCCCTCCACTGGTTGGGTCCAGAGCTGAGGCCGAAACACAAGGCAAAGAAGAGATGCTCCAGGGCACTGCCCACGGCAGAGTGGTGCACAGCGACCTGTGTACCACATGCACGGTATCACCCACCCTTGACTTTTATGTGGGCACACTCACTGGCTGTGTCTGGGGCACCCACTTTAAACACAGAGAAACTGAGGCCTAGAGACAACAGAACTTGTTTAAATACTTACTGAGTTGGGTGGGGGTGCATGAGTGGCTCAGTGACTCAGGTGACTCTTGGCTTCAGCTCAAGACATGATCTCACAGTTCGTGGGTTCGAGACCCATGTCAGGCTCTGCACTGACAGCGCAGAGCCTGCTTGGGATTCTCTCTCTCCCTCTCTCTCTCTGCCCCTCCCCTGCTCTCTCTCTTTCTCTCTCTCAAAATAATTGAATAAACTTAAAAAAATAAATAATGAGTTGGAATCTAGATGTTTCCCATTTCCAGATTTAGATAATCAGACCCTAACAAGACCCCAATTGGCAAAAAGTGGACAGGGGATGTACACACAAGTTCACCTGACATCAATTCCTTGAGGCTCAACTGGCACCCATGTGTCTCACTGTCTCCTTTTGCTGTTCCCTTCTTTTTTTTTTTAAATTTTTTAATGTTTATTTTTGAGAGAGAAAGAGACAGAACATGAGCAGGGGAGGGGCAGAGAGAGAAACAGAATTCGAAGCAGGATCCAGGCTCTGAGCTATCAGTTCAGAGCCTGATGCAGGGCTCGAGCTTACAAACTGTCAGATCATGACCTGAGCCAAAACTGCACATTTAAGTGACTGAGCCACCCAGCCACCCCTGCTTTTCCCCTCTTCTTGATTCTTCCCTCTACAGGGGCTCAACAGTGTCTTAAGGAGAAGTGGATTACAATAATATGATAAAGAGCCAGGTTCTTAGAGTCAGACAAACAGGTTCACATCCTAATCCCACCATTTACAAGCCGTAACATTTCCTTATCTGTACAGTAGGGATAAGACCCCCAACTGGATGGAGCGAGAGAACACCTCTGAAGTGCTAAGCACGGAGCTGACACATAAGAAGTGCTCCATATGCGGGGGGCAGGCCTGTTGGCAGAGAAGCAACCAGCCCCCGTGCACCTACACACAGTAGGTCTGTGGGAGTCCGCAGCGAGCTCCAAACTTGGACAGCAGCCTATTCTCCAGGTCGATGACTGTCTCCCCAATCTTTTCATCTTTGGAGAGGAGGTCATAGTCATAGAGAGTGATCTTCAGGTCCTTCTCGAGAGGCAGAGTGCAAGTCAGCTCGAACATCCTGCAGGGGGCCCGGGACAGATGTCAGGATACTGTAGGCTCCCTGATGTTGTTGGACACAGCAGGTACTCAAGGGAGGGAGAGCAGGACAAGAGCAGGGGCTTGAAAGCCTTCCTTGGCCCCCTCCTCCCCTTCCAAGAGTGGTCCTGGGGCCCACCCTCCTAGGTTTCTTATATATCTTAAATTATTACCCCCAGCGCTCTACTGATACTGGCCTTTTCAGTGTGTGTGTGTGTTTGTGTGTGTGCGCGCGCGCGTGCACATACACATGTGTGTCAGATGCTCCCAAATCCTCTGGGCTGAGCTTATGGTATGTACCTGCCTGATAAACCATGAAATGAACAAATGCATTGGAACAGAGAGTTAACACTGAAGCTTCAACCAGGACAACAGGAAACAAGAGATGTGAAAGTGGCAGAGCTCTAGAATTTACCAGGGGCATGGCCCAGAGTCCACTCTGGGGACACTTGGGGGTTCACACCTGCTTGCAGGGTGAGAAGGGTGAGGATATGTGAAGAGATGTCTTTGGAGAGAGCTCCTGCTGTGCTCTGAGCTCTCCATCCCCCACCCTGGTCAAATGTAGAGGTAGAGTCCCTTTTCCCCTGAAATAGTTCCCTGCAGGTGGGAGGCAGAAGCCTGGCACCTGACTCCTACTCAAGAAAAAGAAAGCAGGCAGCTGAGAGGAGGAGGAGGAGCAAGAGGCTATACACTGCTTCCCTCCTGGCTGGGGCCCCATGAGGCCACCCTGAATCCTACCCCAGGGGACCCGGGGCTCCAGCAGTGAGACTGTGGACAGGCCCATCTGAAAAGGGCCACCAGTAAAGGGACATAGCACCTGCCATATCGTGGGAGCTTCAGTGGGTGGGCTCAGAGGAGCCTTCTGGAAAGCACACACAAGAAAATATATCAGCTTTAACATCTGCCACCCAGAGAGTGCCCCAAAAACAGAGACAGTGAGCACACAGGGCCTTCCTCTCGCAGGGGCTCCCCTAGTCCTGGCCCCACACAAACTAAACCTCGGCAGCTAGTCGGGGTTTGGGGGGAGTCATCAGTCAGGAAAGGGAGAGAGGCAGAGCCCCCTCCCTCCCTTCACACATACACCTACACACTGCAAGCGTCTGTACCCATAGTGGCACAGCTGTACCCTGCTGGGAGAGGGGACAACTACCCTAGAGCCAGTCAGGTTCCTGACTACACACAGAGGGGCATTCTGGTCACCACCTTGACACTGTGGGTTTAGGACAAAGCAGATTGTCTGCAAGTAAGCAGAAACATCACCTGCCTGCCCAGTTCCTACTCAGGAAGCAAGGAAGGCAGCCCCCACGAATACATGTTTACAGGATATTGGCAGATAAAAGCAAAGCTGTGTTTTCATTCAATTCCACGAGTTGTGCTTGCTCCACACATGAGTTAGTTATACAGTTTCTGCACTCGCTCTCCCACCTTGCCCTGGGCCCTGACACTCACGCCCGCCCCACTGGTGGAACTGGCCCCATTATGATCTGCCGCCAGGTCACCGTTAGCCTGTGGTTCACGCAGGCCACCGGACCTCACCAAACAGAGCTGCTCCCACCTCCTTCCCTGCAGCCCCTCCCTCCCAGTCCAGCTTGCTGCTGGCTCATCACTGGAAGGACTGTTTCGCCTTCAAAGGCAGCAATTCTCCAGGCTGACTTGGCCCTCACTGCAGAGCTCAGTGACTGCAACTAAATCTATAGACATGGGTTTATGAATTCAATGTGTCACTTGACAATATCAAAACAACACACCTTCTCCTACAGATGCTAGAGAACTAGCCACCAACTTCCCTCCGTAACTCTTTCTCCAGCCTAAACAAGCTCACATCCAAACTGCAAGCAATTCACAATGCCTGGGAGCTACTCCCATGCAATGGGCACGCATTCTTCCTTTCCTTGTTCTTGGATTTCAAGAAGCATTTTACTATCTCTTGCTCTATCTATCCGCTAGAGACGAACATGAAACAAAAAAGAGAACAATTAGTAAAGGCAATATGGGATACTGGATTAGATCCTAGAACAGTAAAAAGACATTATGGGAAAATTGGCCCAATCCTAATAAAGTCTAGAGTTTAGTAAACAGTAACGCACCACTATCGATTTTTTTTTTTTAGTTTTGACAACTAAGCCGTGGTTAGGTAAGATGTTAATGGCAAGGGAAACAGTATGAAGGGTATACAAAAACTGTACTAGATCTGCAACTTCTCTGTAAATCTAAATTTACTCTAAAGGAAAAATTAACCTAGGAAAAGAATAATTAGCCAGTGTGCTCTGAGTTTCCATTTAGATTTCTGATCTTTGAGGTAATTGTTTATGTGATCAACTAGGAGCTTCTGCCAGGACTCAAGTCTTAGCACATAATGAAAAGCTAGCTGAGGTTACATCCCAATAGACAAGCAGGATCAGGGGACCACAGCTTTGCCGCAAGACCTGGGGACTTCCCAGTGGCAGCCACAGCTCCACACTGGGGGAAAGGGGGGAGGCAGCAAGGGGGGGGGCGTTGTGCTGTGGGGGGATTGTTATCCAGATGGGCCCCTCCACCCCAGCACCCAAGCTGCCTCCAACCTACTTTCCAAACACAGGCTCCAGAGTACAAGGAATGTAGTTATCCTGGTCGCTCACTGATTTCTTCCCTATGGAGATCTTGATGTAAGGATCACACTGAAGGAAGAGACAGAAAGACATCAGGGAACTCACTTTCCCTACACATCTCCAAGGCTTCTTCAGTCCTCTGCCTCCCCATGGGGTTAGGAGGCCGGCCATCAAGAAGCTGTCATCCTGTCATTCTGCCAGGCCAAGGGCCCCGTCCTGCACGCCGCCACACCAGGTGACCCTGACATGGACTTCTAGTCACAGACTGGCAGTGGAAATGGTGTACCCAAGTCCTCCACACTCCCAAACCACCGCCCCACTGGGAGACAGTGAGTGAGGACAAGACTCATATCCTCAGAAAAATAGTGGCTGCTATTACATGTGACTGAGCTAGCTGGGGTCCTCTCTGTGACCTCTGCTTCAACAGGTCGAAGGGAAAGAGATGGCCGGACTTTATCAGCCCAACCCAGCCCAGCTTGGCCTTCCCCGAAGCCTCCTGCAAGAACTGGCCTCCAGGAGCAGCTGCGGCCAGAGAATGCTCAGGGTCAGCAGCGAAGTGTATGAACTGACCACTGGCCACAATCACATCTTGGAGGCCGTTGGTGGTGCCTAGGTTGGGGATGGCTCTATTCTGTCTGCTCTTTGACAGCCCAGCAGGGCAAGGGCAACTATGACTTCTCACCTTGAAAAGCAGGGCTCCAGGAATAGGACACCAGACCTCCACCCACAGCCTCAAGGACATACGCAAGGCCTACACCCATCTAAGGGGATGAGAGAGGACCCTGGCCTCGCACCTCTGAACTCCAGTCATCCCCACATCCTCCACTTCTTTCCTCCTTCTCTCTTCCCAAGTTTTCTCTACCCCTCCCCCACCATCTCCCCAGAGCTGCAGACTCCTGCCCTCCCTCAGGGCCAAGGTCAGATGAGGGGATGAGATACTTGCCTCAGGCACAAAATTTGAGTGAGTGCCATAAAACCCCTCAGTAATCAAGATAAACAAATTTTGATGCAATATTTAAAAAGTGAAAAATCAACGCCAACAGGCCATGATGAACAAAATACTAAATTTTAAATAAAGACAGGATCAGTATTACTGATTTTTCCTTTGGCCTCGGGCTCCACCGTGGCTAGGCACCACACAGTTACTGAGCCCTTTCTCTCCTTCCCGCACCCCCACCACCTGAAACGTGACAAAGCCCAGTCCCAGCCCACACCTTCCACACGGCCTCCTCCTGTGCCTCAGCCGCGTGCTGAATGGACAGTAAGCAACCTTCTCACAAACTCTTGCCGAGTTTTTTGGCCCATCCTAAAATACTCTTTTCTTCTTCCTCCCAGCCTATCAAAACTCCTTCAGTCCTTAAGAATTCTATGCCTTCTACGAAGCCTTCCTCATTATTCCCAAGTCTTAATGCTGCCTGGCCTTTTCTGACCTCCCAGAGCACTTGGCTGTAGACAGAAGTGCATCCAGTCAGCTCTCAGCACGGCGTGTGTTGGGCTGGTTTCCACAGCTTACTGTGAACTCCCCAGGACATAGCTGTTTCCAGATTCCACAGTCCATTTGTACCCCAGCCTGCTGTTTGGGAAGAGGTGAGAGTCCCAGGATTGTTACCTTCCCATTGGGGTCCTTGGGCTGCAGGCCAAATGCTCGGATGATATAGATGCGGACCAGGCACTCCTGAGGCCCCTGGGCAGCCAGCTGGTGGAACTGTCTCGGGGGCATGGGGATGGCGGGGTCTTCTGGGAGGGGATAGATTTTGAAGAGGCCCTGAAAAGAAAGGGGCCAACTCATTCATTTTCATTGTCACAAACACAAACACCATCATGACCGTTAATTACCCTCATCTCTACCAGAGTCATCTCACCTGGGACCACCAAGTCCACCACCATGCCTAGAGGGATGCATCAACAGCGTCAAGAGCATCACCCTCACTGTGACCACCTCCATCACCCACATGGTCACCAACATCAACACCACGGTCATTACTGTAGTTACTACAGTATCTCTGCTCCTGCCTCCTCCACTTACTGCTGCCATTTCACAGTCTTAGGCCTCCCAGTTAGGGACACGTTCTCAAGGACTTACCTTGAACTCCCCAATAACAGATGGGTCCTCGGTCTCCTCCTGAGTTTTGCCCCGGTAGAGCTTGAAGGTGTTACAAAAGTCAGATAGACCCTCAAAGGCTTCCACATTCTCCAGTTGTGTGTCATAGACCTGCCATATGTGGGGGCAAGAAAAGGGGACAAAGGAGAGAAAGAAGAGGAATAGCAAAGGAAGAGGGAAGATGACAGTATTCAAGTGAAGAAGGATGAGAAGGCATGGAGAAGAAAATGAAGGGAAAAGGCCATTTGCAAATTAGAGAAGCAAAGATGGGTAGGAGAGGCGAAGGTCAGAGGCCAAGAACAAAGAGGGTGGAGAAGGAAAGCACAAAAGCAGAGATTAAAGAATGCAAATAGTGGAGAGGAGAGAAAGAGAGAAAGGTCAGGGACAGAAGGGACAGGAGAAGGGAGGAAGGGAGGACGTCATTTGTTCAGCACCACTAGGTAACACTTTTCTGTTCTAGGTATCTAGGAGTCATCAGGTACATGGGGGTATAGTTTTTTAAGAGAATAAAATCAAACAAATTAATGGATAGCTAACTTATGTGAAGACTGCAACAGAACTCTAGAAAATTTATGGGTCTGCATTTCAAGCCACGATGCTCACTGTCCAGGACATCCAGATGGCTGTAGCACCAAACACCTGGCCAAGGAGACCTTTTGAGCATTACTTTAAATATGTGAACCCAATTTATCAATTTCATTCCCCTTTAACACCCACTGTTACTTGCTAGTGTTTTGGAACTACTTAGGCTTAAATGAAGCAAGAGTTTCCTATTATAGATGATAAAATGTACCCAATAGTGCTGTTAAGAACTTAATATACAGAGGCCCCTAGGTGGCTCAGGTGGTTAAGCGTCCGACTCTTGATTCCAGCTCAGGTCATGATCTTGCAGTCATTGAGATCAAGCCCCATATAGGGCTCTGTGCTTAATGTGGAGTCTGCTTGGGATTCTTACTCTCCCTTTCTCTCTCTCTCTGACCTTCCCCTGCTTTCTGTCTCAAAATAAATATCTAAATATTTTTTAAAAACCTGCTAAGTTGTTTATACCTGAAACTGATAGACAAGACACTTCAGGTAAATTCCTTTCTCATATTGCTGAGTATTGTAGCTCATTTAGACCTGGTCCAAGTTCTGTCCCTTCCAAGAAATAATTAATGATGCAAGCAGAGGCAGGTTCATTGTTAAAAATTAGTAAATACAAGTAAATATAAAGCAAATACTATTATTATTGCCTTTCATTTGATTCTCAAAAATAACAACTACTTATTTGGTTAATATTTGAGATGTATCATTTTGAGTGTGCCCTTGATCCACTTACACAGTTTATTTCTTTCAAAGGACAGTTCTTTCATTTGTCAATTCTACCATATCCTCTGTTCCAGTTTCTTATTTCTGCTTTTGTTTTTATTATTTTGTTCTTCCTACTATTCTCAGCGGTTTTTTTTTTTTGTCTTTCTGTTCTTTGTAACTTGATGAGTTGAAGCTTTATTTACTTTTCTCCCTCTATTCTGATGAGGAAAATGCTTATTGCTATGAAATTGCCTCTACTTACCACTGCCTTGGCATTGTCTCATTTGTTTTGATCATAACATTATCATATTCATTTTCTTGCCATGCCATAATTACAGTTTTATTTTTATTATTTGATTACAAGCTAGATGGTTTTTTTTCATTCTTTTATTTTAATTAGGCTTTTAAGGCTATAAATTTCCTCTGAATGCTGCTTTAGCTATAACCAGCAAGTTCTAATATGTAGCATTTTATCATTGTTTCCTACATAATCTGCAGTGTGGCTTTGTATTTCCTCTTCTACCAAGAACTGTTAAAAGAGAGGTGTGTTGGGTTTTTGTTTTTTTAAATTATCTAGATAGGAGAGAACTTTTGGGCTTTTGATCTTGTTATTATAAATCTCATTTGAGGCACCTGGATGGCTCAGTTGGTTAACTGTCCAACTCTTGGTTTTGGCTCAGGTCATGATCTCATGGTTCATGAGTTCGAGTCCTGCATCAGGCTCTGTGCTATCAGCACAGAGATTCTCTCTCTCTCTCTCTCTCTGCCCCTCCCGCACTTGCTCTCTCTGTCTCTCTCTCTCAAATAAATAAACTTAAAAAAAATAAGGTCTCATTTTGTGGCATTATAATCAAAAACACTGTCAGTGGTATGCCACTTTTTGAATTTTATTAAAGTTTTCTTCATGGCCTGTTACGTAGTCAATCTTTGTAACTGTGCCAAAGGCATCTCTGTTTTCAGGCTACAGGATTCAATCAGGTGAATAACTATGCCAGCTCTCTATATCCTCTTACGTTTGCATCCCCTTGACCTGACATGAACCGAGAGAAGGGAAAAATAAATCTCCCCTTACTTACTATTTCTTCCCATGTCTCCTGTAACTTCTGTTTTGTGAATAATGATATTGTGTTATTTAGCACATAGTTTATTTTCATAACTGTCACCTCTTGGAATGGTATCATTTAATGTTATAAAGTATCATTCTTTGTCTCATTCATTTGAGGGAACTAATTCGACTCTCATCTAATAATAAGACTGAGACTTCCACTTTTAATGTTGCTAGGCACACATTTTTACCAGCTTTTATTTTCAACCTTCATGAATCTCTTGAGACCAGATTTAAATTTTATAATTAATGAACAATTGATATGATATGCACTGATATAATATGTATATTTGATCTGGGTTATATTTATATTTATGTAGTCATATAATATGTTTGTTACATTTCCCAATTTCATCAATATTTTTTAAATCTTTGCCTGCATGGTCTATTTTCTGTGTGTGTGTGTGTGTGTGTGTGTGTGTGTGTCTGTGTGTGTGTTTCTGATATCTAGGATGTGCTGCATTTATATTCTAATATTATTATACATTTATATATACTACTATTTCCCTAAGTCCTCTATGTCTTTAGGGACAGTATTTATGAGTTCCCCACTATAGCAATAATAAAATAATAGAATTCTATCTCCCTCCCTGCTCTCACTCCCTCACTCAGGTTCAGGCAGTATTGTCTTCCTTAGTATTTACTTGGTACTACTTGCTTATAATTTGTTCATGGTCCTGTTATTTGATTTGTCAATTTTAAATACAATCCTATTATTTGATTTGCCAATTTTAAATACAATCTCTATTTATTCTACAACATAACATGCCAATCTAGGTCCTCACTCTGTATACCATCATCTTTTCTCCTTCTGTGCCTAAATTTTGTCAGTTTTGTTACTTCCACATTTTCACCAAACATATTTATATTCTGTCCTGTTACCCTAATCCTGCCATTTATTTTCATTATAGGTCTAAGGTAAAATATGGTCACAACTAGTCCCTTTGTTCTGGCTTCCCCCATTATCTCTGAACTGAGCTCATTCCCTAGGAGTTCCTCAAGATGGGGGCATGGGACCCATATCCCCAGTTTCTGACTATGCCACCTGGTTGTCTGTAGCCGTTGTGCCTGAAGGGAAGCTTGGCTGAATATAAATCCTGGGCCACCCTTTCTTTCCTTGATGACTTTACACATGGTGCTTTACTGTCTTTGGGTATTAAATGTTGTTGTGGAGAAACTGAGGCCACCTTGATTTATTTCCTATTTTAAATGGCTTAATTTAAAGTCATTTAAAGACAAGAGAGAAAAGAAGAGAAAAGGGTATGACTACCACAAAAACTCTTCCTTTATCTCCAAAGTCCAATAACATGTACCAGGATATGTCTCAGGGTTGACCAATCTGGGTTGGTTTTTCCTGACACACAGTGGACCTTATTGTATGTATATTCAGGTATTCCTTCACTCCAGTGACATTCTATTACACTCTTAAGTGTCTTTTTGTTTTAGTTCATTGTTTTGGTTGTCTTTCTCAAAGACTCCAATTATGCAAATGTTGGATCTCTTTTCCCTGATTTTTATATTTGTTATTTTCTCTTTATTGTTTTATACTTCTGTTTTTTTTAATTTCCATATCCTTCAGCTGACTTCCATCATTTCTGTCCTCTGCCCCTTCCTGTGTGACCCTTCTGCCCTGTGCCCCTTCCAACCTGCTGTGTCTTTCTTTCCTGAATCATACCAGTTCACATATCAGGTCTCCTCCTTCCACCATCCTGTGAGTTCTTTCATCTCTGCTTTGCATTCTGACTGTCCCACCTCTGAAAAGTTCACAGCAAAATATTTCATTTCATCTGCCCCTTGGAAAAATTTTCCTGGTGGGTATATATCCTCTTCTCTAAGTTTTGATTTGTATTTTCTTTTTTTTTCATAGTATTTTTAAATTAATGCCCTGAGAGTTCTTTTATTATTTCTCATCATGAAAGGTGTTGGATTTTTCTAGCCTGATTATTTCCTTCCCATCCCCACACCCCACAGAGGCAGACTGCTTCCTGAAAATATGGCTCATCTATGTGATTCTTGGGTCGTCCCATCTTCTCTGCCTCTCTGAACCAGCCAGCTCTAAGGGGCATTTGTCTGAACCTTACTCCAAAGTTCCCATATCCATTACTGCGAACAAAGGGGGATAACTTTCACATTTCATGGTGAAATCTCAGCTTCAGGAACTATATTTTTTAACTACTTATTATGAAAGTTTTCAAGCACACACAAAAGTAAAGATAATAAGCACCCATGTGCCTAGAACCTGTCTTAATTCATTCTCAACATCCTTTTATTAGGAAGGATGGGGCTTTCTGAGACCTGCTACCACTATGACCTTTCATCATTTTCTCTTCATCTACTGCCTAGTGGCTTCTACCCAATCTTGGTTGCCTTTGGACAGCCCTTACATGTATTTTGGAGTCTGCGGGTTTTATTTGTTTCCAACTTTTACTGAAAATGGAGTTTGTGGGTTTGAATGATTTCCAGAAGAAAAGGGGGAAAATGCTGACTTATGCAGCCATGTTCATACTGGAAGTCTCAATAAAATACTTTTTAAATTTTCAAGTGGTTGGTCTTTTTGTTTAAACTTTTGTTATTAATTTCTCATTTTACTGCATTTCAATCTGTCTTACATGATTTCTGCTTTTGGTAATTTATTGTTAAACTAATATGTGATCAGGTTTTGTAAATATTCTCTGAGCATTAGAAAAAAAATAGCCTCTATTTTTTAAAATTATTTTTCATTCTCTATTTTAAAGCTAGTTTTGATGTAACTCAAAAAACATTTTACCTTATTATTCAGACCTCTCAGTTCCTTATTTATTTACTTGTTGCTTCATCTGCCTAGGAGAGAGATGCATTAAAATCCCCACTGCAAATTTAATTTCTCTCATTTCATGCTTTTATTTCTGTGAGGTATGAGTTTACATATTCCTACCATTTTTGCTTTAAATGTGTCTAAGGTTTATAGTCCTGTACATAAATGTTTGGGCATTTTCTCACTGAAGTGTGTATTTTTTATTTATATAAAACACACATTTTGTTTCCTTTGCTTTTTACTTTAAATTCTGCTTCTTTTTATTTGTACTTGCCTTATTTTGTTTGCCATATTTATTTTTTACCCATTCTAAGTTGTACTGTTTTAGACATACCTCTTAAGGACAGTCTAATGGGTTTTGAATTTGATATAGTCTGAGAGTCCTTATCACTTAGTAGAGAAGTTTAATCCATTTTCATTTATTAGGAAAACAAATATGTGTCATTCTTTTTCTGTTATGTTTTTCTATGATTTCTGTTTTCTGTGCTTTCTTGTTTGTATCTTTTGTTTTCTATCTCTTGCTACTGACACTGAGTTGTATTTTCTCCCTATGCTAGTAATTTCTAAATTATGTTTTTTTTTTCTCTACCCATTGTGTTCTCCATTCTCTCCATAATGCTACAGGCTATTTTTCAAAAACTCATGGTGGTGGTGGTGGTGGTTTTCTCTATTTACTTATCCTTAAAGGATAGCGTTCTTTCCAGGTCTGGTTCCAACCACCCCCCACCTCCTCCCTTCCCCTGGAAACAGGTTGAATGCATATTGTTTTGGATGGTCCATGTTCACTTGGACACTGTCAGAGATCTCCTCAGGGAGGTCAGGCAGGAGGGCTGTGAGCCAGTTCTATGTCCAGCATCTGAGGGAGCAGCAAGGGGGCCAGGGCCACAGGCCACACTGGCAGGAGTCCTCATTCTTGGTTTCTCTCATTTTCTGGCAAGGCCACAGTACCACATGCCAGACCAAATGTGTCGGACCTTCTTCCTGGTACACAAATAGTTCAGTCTCTTTGCCCAACCTCACACACCCAACTGCAACTCAATGAAGAATTTGCTGCCTCAGGAGGCCTATGCCTTCAGAGCCACTGCTGCTGCCTGAGGCCCAGTCAGGCCTCCTGGCACCATTCACCCAGAGGCCCCCAATCTATCAGAGACAACTCTTGCCACCTGTGGAATCACCCTCCAGAGTGACCACCAAAGGCTTTCGGCCAGCAGAACCATCTGAAAGCTCAGACCACCACCACTCCAACTGGCCTCAAATCCCGTTCATCCAGTGCCCTTTGGGGTGCTCCCCAGAGCCCCTCCTTGTGTCTAACAGCCCTCGCATACCTTCTCTAAGGAGGCTTGCCAGGCAGCGCACAGCAGATACAGGACACCCACTCACATCTGAATTTCAAATAACTAACAAATAATTTTGTTAGATAAGTGTGTCTCATGCAATATTTGAGGCATAAGATGTATTTATCTAACAATTATACAAGATACATGAAAATATTATTCATTATTTTTCTGCAATTCAAGTGTAACTGAGCACCCTGAATTTATCTGGCAACCCTCTCCAGGACCCTCTACAACTCCTCTGGGGTGTAACTTTGAGTCACCTCTGGTTATCTTTTTTTAAAGCAGTCTACTTTTAAAAAGGATAATTGTATTTGTGGAATTTCCTCAAAATACCAGAATTTGGCTGACTCATCCCTGGCTTTGTTTTTGTTTGGTTGGATGGTTTTGGGGGGTTTTCTTTGCTTCTTTTTTCACAGAAATGAAATTTACCATGTTTTTATATTTGCTAGGTAATTTCTGTTCCAATTGCAGGGGTGAAGGAATTGGAGCTACATTCTCAAGCTGACTCTCCTTTTAACACAATTTTTTAAATCACAGAAACATTCAAATAACTTTAAAAACAGAATAGTATAACAAATCCGTAAGTACCCATCCTCAAGTTTTAACAATTTTAAATATTTTGCAATTTCAACAATTTTTAATATTTTGAAAATCTACCAGAGGGCCACTCACATCATCTATCTATCTTCCCCTTTCTTTTTCTTTCCTTTCTTTCTTTCTTTTTTTTTTTTAGAATTTTAAAACAAATCCCAGGCCAGGCATGATTTCATCCACAAATACTTCAGTATTTTTCAACATTCTTCCAAAAGTACTTTCTTCAGTATTCCAACCCACACTGACTTCTTGCTCTAAGTCAGTGAGTGACTTCTCTCACTTCAATTGGTTCACCAGGATTCATCAGCTCTCAGGCACCAAATGAGGAGAGACACATATGTGTTCAAAGGAGGTGACACGCATGTATATGTACTGTCTTCTTGTGGCACCCTCCCCATTCCCCAGTGTCCCTTGTGCATGCCCAGGGGCTGTTAGACTGAAGAGCACACTGTGGGAAGGCCTCACCTTTAGTGTGTCAAAGCCCTTCTCCAAGTATGGACCGCACTTTTCCCTCTCCCCTGTGGAGGCAAAGAATTTGCTCCACCAGTCGATGAACTCCTCCTCCTGAGTGGGGAGAAAGAAGGAGATCACTTCAGAAACGGAACTTACCCAGCAAGGTCCTTCTGGACCAGACACCTGTCAAGGCTGATGGGCTGCCGTGCACTTCCAAGCTCTCCTGTTGGGTGAGTTCAGGGGAGCAGACAGCTGGAACTCCCCACCTCTCGGGGAGCAGACTGCACAGATCAGACCAGAGCACCTGCTTGGCATTGAGAGGCAGAGGCTCCAGGCCTGGCTTTACCCTCCACTCATTGTGTGATTCTGTTAAGCTCCCCGGCCTCCTTACTCCATTCTGCGACATGGACATTATCATCACAGTGCCCCCTGCATCCCAGGGACAGACTGGTGCTGAAATCAGAAGGTACATACAGTAACTCTTTGGAGGAAAATGTCAACAATGTGTCATTTATGAATAAAATGTGGTAGACCGGGAAAACTCAGACCTCAAAGAGTTGTCCTGCCTCCCCAATCCCAGACAAAGAAAAAGCATCAGAAATCAGAACTTAGCTTTCCCAAAGGCAAATCAAGACAGAGTCCCTAAAAGTCAACAAATGCTCACTAAGCACCCATTATTCGAACGACCACTATGCTAAAAGAAGTTTGTGACAACCCACTCTCTGGCCTGTCCTTCCTCCACTTGCTCATATTTGTAGGAAAAGATGCACAGGTCTGTTGTGGCACACACTGGTCTCCTCACCTCCTCCTCATCTCCTGCACGTGGTGTGTCTACAGGCCCTCTTAGCTCTTGTGTCTAGAATGTTCCTCCAGCTGTGTCCTGTCTATCTGTGTGTATCCTATCACCCAGGGAGTCTGCAAGCTTCTTGAAGGTAGGGTGGTCACTCTTTCTCAGGTCTCCCTCCAAACCCTGCCTAGAGCTGGGAGCTCAGTCTGTGCCTGTCAATACCCTCAAAACTCACCCAGTTCTGTGGGAAGGGCCAAGGATGAGGTGTCGGGAGAGCCCATCTGGAGCTTGCTTTTCCTCCTCTGTATGAGGGAATATGCCAGATCACCCAAAAGTCTGCTCTGATTCTATAAAGTCAACTGAATGTCTATCACTAACTTTCTGGAAATGCCAGTGGCTACCTTTAAACTAATGCTCAGTCCTTTGAGTTCTGGCTTATTAAGAGTGAGAACAGACTGGAACCAGGCCAAGGGTACCTGAACAGGCACAACGGAGAGCGGGTAGGGTGAGGGTCTCAAAGTCTCCACCCACCCTGACAGTGTGGCCCTAATACCACTGTGTGGCCAAAACATGATCCCCAGATACACGGCACAGAGAGTGAGTACCAGAGCGAGGCTGAGGCTACAGCGGGTCACTGTTAGATGAACTTACCAGGAGGGACTTCTGCAGCCAGGAGAGAGGAAAAGCCATTCAGATGGGTTAAGATACAGTGTAGCAGAGCTTTCTGGCTTGTAACCACTCCAGAAAAAGCCAGCATAGAACAAGGCCAACCCTAGCCCTGATTTTTAAGTTCAATTTAAAGAAAAATATGCCAGGGATGAATAAACATATGCAGACACATATATCAAACTCATAACACAGAAAAATACATTTATACAGACATGCCCAAGAGATATGTATATACTGCAATGCACATATACCCCACCAAAATACACACATGAACACACAGGCATATATGTGCATACAGGTGGAAACAGTTAGACTGGAAGTCAGTTTAGTTGTCTGATTTCTCCTAAATCTTTGTTTTCTTCCCCAGCCCAGATACTTAAAGATTTGAGTTTATGATTCAGGCTCAGAGTCAGGCACAAACAGGCAACCAACCAGTGTGTTCCGTACAGTGAAATAACAGAAGCAGTAACAGAAGCACAGTTGTTGTGGGAAAGTTGTTATATTTCCCACAGTCTTGAAAAACCAAGTAAATTTTTTTAAAACAGGAGTATGGAGACAGAGAATCTGAATAATACCACTAACAATGTCAATTAAGAAGACAACATTATGTGATCTAAAAATAGAAAATATACCTTCTTTTCTGGCACCATTGGCGCACTTAGAAAAAATTAAAAGCCACAAGCAAATCTCAATAATGTCCAAGATAAACCCATATCAGTCACATTCTTTGACCATAATGCAGTAAAACTAGAAATTAGTGAGAAATTTAAGAATTAAAAATCTGAACCTTTTAAAAATTTAAAGACACATTCTTAAAACCTTCCTGGGTCAAAGAAAACCAAACCTAAAATCATAGATACTTAGAAAATTCCAACAGTGAGATGGTGATGCCCCCAAATTTGTGGATTATAGCTCAGTCTGTCTCAAATTCAGTCTCAAATGGTCTTGCTTTTATACAAAAAGAATGAAAATAAATCATCTGATAGCTCAAGAAATTAGAAAATGGAAAATAGGAAGACCAAAATTTGAAAATGATAGGCAGAAATTAATATAGTAAAAAGGATACTATAATTGATAATTAAATCTCAGAGCAAACTTTCAAAAGACCAATAAAATAAACATTTATCAAATCTAATGTTTAGAAGTAGGTACACCATTAGGAATGAGAAAGATCAAATAAAACGACATTATGCGGAGAATGAAAATATTAAAGGAGTTGCTACAACCAGTGACAACATGAAAAATGCAGATGAAGCAGAAAATCTTCTAGAAGAATATAAATTCCTGAAACTGATTCAAAAGCAATAGAATATGTGAAGAGATCAGTAACTCTAAAACTGGAAGAGCTCTCAAAGAACTACCTCCAAAAAAAGATATCAGGTCAAGATGGTTCCTTTGGGACAAAGTTCTATCAATCTTTCAGAGAATAAATCTGAGCCTGGGTGGCTCAGTTGGTTGAGTGTCCGACTTCGGCTCAGGTCATAATCTCACGATTCATGAATTCAAGCCCGCGTCGGGCTCTGTGCTGACAGCTCAGAGCCTGGAGCCTGCTTCGGATTCTGTGTCTCCCCCTCTCTCTCTGCTCCTCCCCTGTACTCGTTCTCTCTCTCTCTCCCAAAAATAAATAAAAAATAAAAATAAATAAAAAATAAATAAATAAATAAACAAAGAATAAATCATTCTTTGTTCACACACACACACACACACACACACACACACACAGATTAATCCCATTCCTGAAAAGAGTCATTAAAATACTAATAGATTACAGCAGTAGATCTGCCATGCTCAAGCTGGATTATTCGAGAATGCAGGAGTGGCTCAATGTCACTGAGTAAGAAGAGAAAACTCACAGGATCATCTCTAACAGAAATTTGCAAACTATTGCCCGCTTGCCAGCCACCTGCTTTTGTAATTTACGTACTGTCTGTGGCCACTTTTTAGCTACAGCTGAGTTGAGTAGTTGAGACAGAGACCTTAAGTCCCCTAAACCTAAAATATTTATTCTATGGCCGTTTAAGAAAATGTTTGCCAACCCCTGATATGTAGCATGTAAATACGAAACGAAACGGGGGGGGGAGGGGGATGAGAAAACTTTTCAGTTATTCCTAAAGGAAGCTCTCAGATCATTCACCCTCATTCACTTGTTTTCATTCAATTAAGAAAAGGAAGCTTTCTATCTTAAAGCAACAGCCAATAATCATACCAGAAATCCTCCCTTCTGGGTTTCTGTACATAGGGCTGCCCCTGCCGATAATTCTCAAGTGATGTGGATATAAAAAAGCACTTGAGGGGCACCTGGGAGACTCAGTCAGTTAAGTGTCTGACTTCAGCTCAGGTCATGATCTGGAGGTTCATGAGTTAGAGCCCCACGTCAGCCTCAGTGCTGACAGCTTGGAGCCTGGAGCCTGCTTCAGATTCTGTGTCTCCCTCTCTCTCTGCCCCTCCCCTGCTTGCGCTGGCTCGCTCCCTCCCTCTCCCTCCGTGTCTCTCTCTCTCTCTCTCTCTCCCCCAGAAAAATAAATAAAACATTTTTAAAAATTAAAAAGAAAAGCAGTTGAAAATCAGGGTGGTTGGGAGCCAGGACTTGGGAGACAGACTAGCAGAGTTCAAATCCTGCCACCCCTACCTGTGTGACCTTGGATAACTACTGAACCTCTTTGTGCCTTAAATAATAGTGCCAATTTGGTAGAGTTATGGTAAGAAATAAACCAGCCAACAGGTATAAGGACCTTAGAACAGTGCCTAGCACGTAAGTGCATTGTCTGTGTCGACTGCTATCGCTGATCATAGTATTGTTGTGTCTTTGGTGTGGACCAGGTTAGCTTCTTGGCCAAGGACTGGTTGTCTCACAAACTGCCTGCAGGCACATAGCTAGCCACAGTCTTTCCAGAAGGCAATTTGGCTGTGTGTTTCCACAGCCTTAAAAGTGTGCATACACTTTGACCTAGCAGCCTGTTCTAGAAATCTATCCAAAGAAAGTAATCACAGATAGGCATAAAGACTTAACCTCATTTATAATAGTGAAAAGTTGGAAATAACTTACGCTGCCACCAATACGGAACTGTTTGGGTACACTGAACATCCACATGAGTAGATGTTATACAACATAAAAAATGATGCTGTTGAAATAGATTTATTGCTATGGAAAGCTACTTATAACTGATGAGATTTGTAAAAGGTTAAAAAATGAATAACATGACTTCATTTTAATAAAAGGACCAAACCCCAAATGTTCACAGCAGTTACCTCTGAATGATAACATTATGGATGTTTTGTTTATTCCTTTTATTTTTGTGTATCACTCAAAATTTTCTAATTCTTCCTGTGTGTATGTAGTCCTTGCATAATTTTAAAAATTAAATATTTTTCAAATAAAGAACAATAGCAAGATGCTTTGGGGAAAAAAACACCAAGAAAATAAAAATGTAATTCACAGGGCAGGGGAAAATATTTACCAATTATATATCTGATAGGAGATGTGTAACCAGAATATGTAGAGAACTCACACAGTTCAATAATAAAAAGACAAATAACCCAATAAAAAAGGAGCAGTGCATTTAAATAGACATTCCTCCAGAGTTGATAAGCAGATAATAAGCACAGGAAAAGGTGCTCATGATTAGCCAAAGGAGAAATGCGAATCAAAACCACCATGAGAAAACGCTTCACACTCACTAGGACAGGGATCATAGAAGAGCCAGCTAGAACAAGTAAGTGTTGGTGGAGATGTGGATAAATTGGAACACCGCTGATGAGAACATAAAATGGAACAGTCACTTTGGAAAACAATCTGGCAGTTCTTCAAAAGGTTAAACAGAATTATCATACGACCCAACAGTTCGACTTCTAGTCGTATACCCAAGAGAAAGGAAAACTTACATTCCCACCAAAACTTGTACAGGAATGTGTGTAGCAGTGTTATTCGTAACAGCCAAACAGTAGAATCCAATGTCCATCAACTGATGAATGGATAAAGAAAATGAGATATATCCATACAACGGCATATTATTTGACAATAAACAACACTGACGAACTGATGTGCAGCATGGATGAACCTTGAAAACACTATGCTGAGTGAAAGAAGTTAAACACAAAAGACCATACATTCTATGATTCCATTTATATGAAATGTCCAGAATAGACACATCTGAGACCAAAAGTAGAGGAGTGGTTGCCTAGGGCTAGGAGTGGTTAGGAGGAAATAGCAGATGACTGCTCTTGGGTACGGGGTCTCTTTGGAGAGATAAACATGTTCTAAAATTGATTATGGTGATGGCGGCACAACTCCGTGAATATACTAAAAACCACTGAATTGTACACTAAATAGGAACTTTTATTATGTGGATTATCTCAATAAAACTGTTGAAATAAAAAAGAACAAATGGCCAAATGCAAGCTTATAACCTTTAAAATGACAGCAAAAGCAGCAATCTCAAGTATGCGTTCTAAGGAAATAAGAGTTAAATATTTTTTTTAGAACAACCAAATGATCACCCAAAACAAAGACCCAAATCTTAGCACACCCAGTTTTCCTGGAGAACCTCTCTCAGCCAAAATTTTGTCATCCCTCAAAGTTCCAGGCAGCATCCAGTGGCTGGGCCCTCCCCCTCCCCACTCCCCCCCAGCAGACCCACGGGTGGTGAGGAGCACAGCCCAGGGTGCCTTCCTAACTCCTGGTCACACCAACTGGCCTGCTGCTCTGTGGCTCCCATCCCCCCTTCTCTTCCTGCATCCCACAGGCTAACCTGCTCAACTCTACCCCCTTGGCAGGAATTATATGCGCAGCAGAATCACAAGTTGTATATGAACTAGTTTATTTTTTGCCTCTACCATCCTCTGTTTACTCCTTTGATCTTCCCTGTGTCTACTCCTCTGCCCCTCTCTGGGGCATTATCACACTTCCGGCTAACCCAACCTGTCATTAACCCTACTGCACATCCTCTCTGCACAACCCAACGTGGCCGAGGGAAAGAGCAAACCAGTGGCTCCAAGTTCATGTCACTGCCTCAAGTGGGTCCCAGTGCTGCCCGTCCACCCCACCCCAGTTTCCCACTCCTAGAACTCTCCTGTCTCCTAACAACCCCATCCGGTACCTTTTGCTTTGTCCTCAGACCTTGGGCACCTCTTCCCTCTGCTCACTCTTGGCCAGTGACCCTGGTTCCTCCTTCTCTTGGAAAGCGGAAGTAATCGGAAGAGATCTGCCACAAGCCCTCACCAGCACCCGCACCATATCCTGCCTTCCCTCCTGTCACCACACGTGCTCGGGTTGCACCCCACCACAAGGCCAACCCCTGCACTCATGCCCTTGGTCCTGTGCCCTCTGCCTGCTCAAGGACACCACTCCATGACCCTCCTCAGCCTCGCCCAGGTCATCCCACTCGCATGTCTACTGGGCCGTTCCATCAGCTCGCTGTCACTCAAAGAAAACTCTCTGACTTTCTCCTTTGGCTCCCAGCTCATTTCTTTCTCACCTTTACAGAAAAATTTACAGTTATCTACACTTGTGTCTAGTTCTTGTTTTTCCATTGTCTCCGCTCAGCCAAAACGTGTCAAGGTCATCAGTGACTTCAGTGATCAATCTAGCAGCAGTATTTGATATAGGCAGTCACTCCTCTGTCCTTGAAACATCCCCTTTGCCTGACAGAGGATCAGGGTGGTGTCCTCCCCTGTCACCTGCCAAGCCTTCTCAATCTCTGCTGTTCCTCCTGGTCACTCACCTTTTGGTCATCTGAGTGCCCCGGGGCTCTGTGCTCAACACTCTTCTCCTCTCCTTCCACTCTCACTCCCTGGGGTTCCCCTTGAGACTTACGTCTTTAAACGGCAAAGATGCTAATGAATCCCATGTGAAGCTCTCTCCAGCCTAGATGACTTCTCTGAACTCCAGCCCCCCATTTCACATCTTCCATTGGACATCTAATAAGCATCTCAAATGTACCACATCCTGAATCCAATTCCTGACCATCCTCCACCCACCTGCTCCTTCTAGTTTTCCTCATATAGGTCAATGACAACACGTTCTTTCCAGATGTTCAAGCCAAAAACCCTGCAGTCATCTTTGAGTCCTTTCCTCATGCCACGTGTTCAGTCTAACTGCAAATCCTGTTGGTCTCACCTTCAGTACATACTCCGAATCAGACCGCTTCTCCCAAATAACTCCCACCCTGTTCTCATTATCTGGAATATTACACCAATCTCCCAACTGGCCTCCCTGCTTTCACCCATGCCCCCAAATCTATCATCAACACAATAGCCCCCCATGCTGGAACACACGAGCCCTCAGTGCGATCCCTTCAGGGATTTGCCATCCAACTCAGGACAAAGCTAAGCCTCTTCTGATGCAGTCCCCTCACCTCCCTGACCTCATGCCTTTTGTATTTCCTCCTCTTTCATGCTTATCCAGCCACAGTGGCCTGCTTGGTCCTTGAGCACTTCCAGCACCTTCATGTTCTTGCCAGAGGCTCTATTCCTCCCATAGATCCATGGGTCACTTCTTCACCTCCTTCAAGTCTTGACTCAAATGCAATCTGCTTTACCCACCCCACACCATATTTTAAATCACCACCCCTTCCCCCAGCAAATTTGATCAGTTCTTCTTTGCTTTTTCTCCCTAGCAACCATCACCATCTGATATTACATATATTTTACTTAGGTATTTGTTTGTTGTGTCTCCCTCCTCATGAGGGCAGAGATATTTTTCTTTTTTAACACTATATCCCCAGTACTTAGAACATTTCCTGGCACATATTTTGAGTCCAGTAAGTCACTGATGAATATATGAATGCCTGAACAGCAGAATGAAGAGGATCTTTGGCTTTTAAATTTCCAAAGGAAGATAACACTGCTTGCTATTTAAAAAAAAAAAAAAAAAAAAGGTTTAAGAGGATGTCTTGTCCAGCCAGTTTTCCCAGACTATCCAGAGGAGATGAGAGTGTAGAGGAGGAGAGGAAGAAAGAATAGAGATCTGTGACGGTTTTGATAATGCATCCCCACACCTGGGCCTCAGGTTAGCTCCAAAGTTTATATGGAAGAGACCCCTCCTTAACTTCAGGGATCTGGCAAACAGTGGCCCAGAAGTTGCCAGAAGAATTGGGATATGAGGCACTTGGCAGAGATGGCTACATGGGTGTCATGGGAGAGAGAGGTTCCTGTAGACCCCAGAGTGTCATGAAAGAGCTACCAAGTTGTAACATGTTCCTCAGAAAGGCTTAAAAATTAGGTGAGAGCGAGAGCCGGGGGACCTGAAAGGGTCTTGTGCCCAAGATAACAAGCTATTGTCTGTGTGGTCCATGCACCCAGACATCGGTGGGCCTATAGATACAGGGCAGACACATACTGGGGACCAGGGGTCCCTGTTCATGGAGACCATGACGTTATGGAAGATCAACCCAGTATGTAGCTGCCTCTCAAGGGTAAGGACAAGGAAGAAAAACCCAAAACTGACTCAGCTTAAACCTGAACTATTGAAGGATACCAGGCTTTTTTGCCATCAGGAAAAATATCGGCTCAAAAAAGAGATTAAGTTGAGTTACAGAAAAATATAGTTATGTTTTTAACACACTCACAGACATGACTTGAAAATACCATTCCTGGGTGATGGGCATGGAGGAGGCACTTGTTGGGATGAGCACTGGATGTTATATGAAAACCAACTCGACAATAAACTATATTAAAAGAAAGAAAGAAAGAAAGAAAGAAAGAAAGAAAGAAAGAAAGAGAGAAAGAAAGAAAGAAAGAAAAGAAAAGAAAATACTATTCCTGCTATTTCACTAATTTGGCTTCTGACAGAGTTATTTCAAGTCCACTTCTTCCTTCTATTCCACAGGAAGTCCAAGCACAAGTTAGTACACCCATAGGAATGAGCCCCACAGGAACGAGACAGCCCGTCCAGTCTTAACCCTGATGTGTCAAAGCCAACCAACCCTCTGATGTCAGTGGAATCCCATAATCCAAAACTCCAAGAAGGTAATGGTCCTATGTTCTCAAATTCCAAGTGTGCTTTTGACCTCATTTTGCAATGGCTAAGCATCCCGTCTTGGCACATGGCAAGGAGGAGAAACCAACGCAAATGGCTTGATTGCTAAGTGTCATCTCGGGCTTTAGCAAGAAGTCTGGCCGTTAAAACTTTATATCCCCATGCCCATGGTTCAAGGCCCCTCATCATTCAGCCAGCCAAGCAAGTAAGTCTGATCAAGGCACGGACTGGCAGCCTCTCCAATTTCACTAATAGCCAGCATTCAGTTCCCGAGCAGCCGGAGCCTTGTAACAAAGACACGCTTCTCTGGGCTTGATCCAGTGTAATGGGTACTCTAATCCCTCCGAAGACCCAAATCAGCACAGCACATTCTGAACATTTAATCTCCCATTTTCATTCAGTGGGCCGAACACATTTCATGAATATAGACGGCAAAATTGACAACAATAATTCTAAGCCTGCCTTTCTGTAAAGTGAGGAAAACTGAACGGGGGAGGGAGGGGTCTCACTGGTGTTCTCTCCCAGGATGACCAATTGAATCAAACAGAAAAATCCCTGATCAAATTCACTTATCACCAAAGTTATAATGTTAAACTTTGCTTGGGTCACTATATGGAACTACCCACACCCACCTCTAAAACAGAAGTCTAATTTTTTTAATAGTTTTAAGCAGGCCTTCATTGTCTCTGGTTGACCCAGAGGTGGACACCCTAGACCGGGTTGAAAGTGATTTCTCTCTTAGCATAAATCATTGTCATCAAGATGGTAATAATAAAACCCAACACTGGGTTAGGCTGTGAGGCTACGAGACTTGTGCAAAGAGACTTTATGACCTGCAAAGTTGACCATGAAAAATATCCTTGTTGATACGGCCAACATCCCGAATACCACAGTCCCAAAACTCAACATCTGCATCACTAGAATCATGATATGATGCCTCTAACTCTTTAATTAATGTTCTAAGTTTTGAGCAACTGAGACTATGTTCTCATGCACACACAAATACAAACGCTGATGTAACATACAACTCCTTATGTCCATATAGACAGACAAACCCCCAGACATGCAAGCACCCTAATTTCAAACCTGCCACACCCCATACATACAAAACCTCTCATGCCCCCAAAAACCACACAAACATATGCCCACAGCCAGCTACCACGTTGATTCAGCAGAACTCTACATACTCATAACAAAAATCACTTAATTATTTCCACAAGTGGAGCTAGGCTTTCAACCTCTTGTTCACACTCCCCGTAGTCCTGCCTCTGTGTCTGTCATAGAGATCATTATTCCGCTTACTCTGACTTCAAGCTGGACCAGCAGAGGTGGGAGGGAAGGGAAGACCTTTAACCAAAATGCTGAATTGTTTCCAAAAGGCCCAGTGAGTAAGTGTGCCTGAAATCTAGCAAAGTCAAGCAGATGGTGAGCAGAGAAGGGTCAGGGCCTGATCACTTGACTATTGGCCTATTCCAGATGGGAGACCCAGGTGGAATGGCAAACCTCTGGGGAATTCCAGCTTACTGGCCCTCTCCCGACCACGGGGCCTGAGGTAGAAAAGATACATGAGCTCATGACTTGATCCTCCGAGGAGAGCAGGACCACATATCCCCATGCAGACAGCCCAGCGGAATGGGATCTATCCAGCTGGGTGAGTGAAAGAAGATGCCATCAGGGTCCTCTAACCTATGAGGAAAGCAATGAGACATCACTAATTCGGAATCTGTGAGGATTCCAGTAGGGCCTGGGCAAAAGCGTTCCTTATCTTCTTCATTCTGCTTATGTAGACGCTTTTGCTTAGCCAGAGTTCCAACAACCTACTTAAGAGAAAAACTATTTTTGAAGGCTTTCCCAGGACTGCTGAAGCATTCATCAAACTACAGACACTAATCTTAGCTATCTCAAATTCAATTTTTAAAGTATTTTGGGGGAGCCTACTATGTGCCAAAGTCAACCCACTTTCTAGTTACCGTGTGCATTTTCATACACAAAATCACATTACTTTTCAAATATTTCCCACTTTGAACTTGCTGCTACTTCAGTCTGGTTTCCCCAGCCCTCAGTCAATATAAAAGAGGTGTTAAAGACACTGGGTTGGTTAATAAGCTTCAATGAGTATCCTGGGGGGATTTTTACTCAGCCATGAGCACTGTACCAGTTCTAAGCACTGTCCTGACCCAGGCTAGGGGGCAGGAGGGGACAGGGACAGGAGAGTCAGGGGTAGGAAGGCCTAAAATTAGACTTCAGAGGGAACTTCTTGTCCTGCAGATTTCGACAGAAAGCTGAGAATTTTTTCTCTGACAATCGACGAACCTCTCTTCGCCGGATGGGAAAACAGGTCCCCCATGGACCAGAGGAAAGACCTTTGGGGAAGAGAGGAGTATGGCGGGGTGGAGGCAGAGACAAGGAGGGCTGGTTGAAGGGGCTGGGGCCTCCTCCAGCCTGATGAGGCCCTGGAGTTTGCCAGACAAGGTTTCACCCCGGGCTGTCCCCCCTGCAGTGTGCATCGAGGGAGGAGGGGTGCACCCCCAGAGGAGACCACAGGAATGCCAAGCAGGGGAAAGGCGCCCGGAGCCAAGGGCTCCGGCAACGAGGATCCAATATCGGCGGGTGACTCCAGCCCCCGTAACAGGAGAGACCGTAAAGTATGTGCTCTGCTTCCCAACCAGCAAACACAGCAAATAACCAATTACTCCAAATAGCTAACAGATTTCGGCTCTGATTTCCCTCCCCTTGCCTCCCCTGTGCCTTCACTTGTCATTTGATGGGCGATTTGTATTTGCTCTGAGAAAATGAGAGAAGGAATGACTCACAAAGGAAGGTCCAGATTACACGCAGTGACAGGCATCAAACCTCCCTCATCAGAACTAATGGGAGTGGGGGGAGGCCAGGCTGCACTGGCAACACATCTGAACCAGAGATATTTTTAAAGAAGTACAGTTCTGTACTTTCGAGCACATACAGTAATTCTTGCTGAACCAATATTGCCAAATACATGTCCTCAGGAAACCTACTTTAAAGAGAAGAGAAGGATCTTCCTAATTAGCACATCTGCTAGATACCAAAGTATAGGTAAACTGTTCATGTTATTAAAGTCAAAATACTCCCCCTCGAGCTCTCAAGTTCAGAGGTGCAACCGTGAGGTTCTGAGGCAAACTGCCTTGGATGCCTTCTGGAAATGCTTCCTCACTTGGGAGCCACACCCTGTAATTGATTCCTTTGCTCAGAAAACCTTTGCTTCAAAGTCCTTGGATAAATTGTTGTCAGTATTCATGAGCTGCAATGAGGCATTCCCCCAAAACTTGGAATTAAGGGAAATAGGGCTGCCCTGGGAGAATTAGACCGTGAAATCAATGCATAGTGGTTCAGAGCAAGGACAGGCAAAATCACCTCAAAGCAGAAGGGTGGCTCTTACACTAAGCCTTAACCCTAAATGGGTAGGTTGTATTAATACATCCAGAGAAAGAAAGTTAAAACAAGGAATTGGCCAGGCCTGGAAGTACAGAAGGAAGGGTTCACTGTTGACAGTTGTTCACATCAGCACCCTCAGGGGGTGGTCCCAACCTTTGGGGATAGATGGATCTGTCACTCTTGGTCAGCTGCTACTACATTTCAAATCACAGAACCATCTTTCCTCATTCTAATTCTTTACTCATCTCCAATCACAATATGGTTTTCCAACTGCTAAACCTGTAAGATAGCACAGGTTGGACCACAATCCAAGGTCACGTCCCCTGGGATGAAGTATTTCTGCCATAAACTGGCACCCTCAGTTTGAGACTTGAATAATAAGTATCCAGCCCAAAGGAAACACCCTCATCAGGTGTCTGAACCCACAAGATTGAGGATCCGTTCACAAGACTGTTGACTCCTCCCTAAAGAACACCCCTGCCTTGTGGGCCTGGTGAGAGAGGGTCAGTCAGCTCGCCTTTACTTTAGTAACTCCTTACATAGGAGGAGCAGACAGGCAAGCACCGTCTGCAAGCACCGCGGCCCTGACCTAGATAGTTAACACCTCACCGCCACAACTAACATAAAAAACAAGCTCTTTAGTCCTATGGAAAAGCCTCCGATCCTGCTTTCCTTCTTACTTCTCCTATCCTGCTGGATTCCTAACTGGCAAGATAAAGATAGAGCAACCTTAGACTGTTCTCTTCTTCTTTTTATAAAACTTTCATAAAAGTTTGAAATTAGAAAGGGGCCCATGTACTAACGGACAGAACCATCTGAAGCTCCCAGTCAGTACCTGTACAGACAGAGAGAAAGAAGAGGAGAAGGTTCAAAAGAAGGGGAGCAACATGAGTTTTAAGACAAGGGTTATCTTAATGAATTGAGTGAAAGACAGAAGACACACTGTCTTTCATGTGTCTTTCATGTGAAATGACTACCTCATGTTCATAGAAAGTCTCACGAAGATACAAGAAGTTAGAGTATGCAGTCCTAAGAAATACAGCCTGCGTGAAGGCAAATAGGACTGTCAAATATAAAACTATAATAAAGACATTGATGTCTAGCAAAATTACAAACGAGAGGGCCAGAGATACTCTCTAAGTAAGAACACCTAAATTAACATTTAAGGTATCTTTAAAATCCTTTTTAAAATCCTTTCTAAATGCACGCTTGAGCTGATGCGAATGTAAAGAAAATCCTTGGAGGCAAATGAGAAAGCAAAAATGCAGAGACTGAAGGAGCCAAAATGCAAACTAACTGTGGGGCCCAAAAAGCCCAAGTCGAACATTTAGTTTTAGTTGAGTCTCAGTTTATAGCGTTTCCAGGCATCTGGTAAAGTAAACGCATAGCCTCTGTGAAAGAATGTAACTTTCATCCAGGCCTCAAAGAACTCTCCGATAGTTTCAAGGAACATGAGTTCACAATCAAAAATAGTGTAACACATAAGGAATAAGGGACCATGAGCAAGAGTCAGCTAGAA
This sequence comes from Crocuta crocuta, assembly GCF_008692635.1. NCBI lineage: Eukaryota > Metazoa > Chordata > Mammalia > Carnivora > Hyaenidae > Crocuta > Crocuta crocuta. The sequence continues at coordinate 3,649,318 of NW_027530368.1, forward strand.
ATACCAACTGCGTATCAGACTTGCTAAGATACAGAAAACAGAATTGTCAGAAATAGGACTTAAAAAAAAACAACAACAACAACCACTCTTTAAAAAACCAAAAAACATTAAAAATTATGGCAAAGGGACAAGAGACTTTCAAAAATAAACAAGCCAGTTGCAGGGGATAGCAGGGAGAAGAACTTCTAGAGCTAAAAATATATTACTTAAGATTAGAAACTCAATAGATGGGGTTAAACATAAGCCTTTAAAAACAACTAAAGACTCTGGCCTTGAAGATCTATCTTCAGAAATTAGCCAGAATGCAACATAAGGAAACAAGTGATATGAAAGAAAGTCAAACATGGAGAACAGAGAAGGTCCATTGTAGATCTAATCAGAGCTCCAGAAGGAAATGATAGAGAAAATGGGAACTATATAATATTTAAAGCAACAGTGATTGAAAACTACACAGAACTAATAAAAAGAAAATAAAAATAGTTATCTGGTTTAGATTTAGGAAGACAATAGCACAATGGAAACAAAAAGATAATAAAATAGCATCTTCAAAGTGCTGATAATATAAGTGTCAGTATAACCAGTATTTCCAAAATAAGGATGAAATAAAAATATTTTCAAACAATAATTTAAAAGTGAGAAAATTTAGGGGCGCCTGGGTGGCTTAGTCGGTTAAGCGTCCAACTTTCGCTTAGGTCATGATCTCGCGGATCGCGGGTTCAAGCCCTGCGTCGGGCTCTGTGCTGACTGCCAGCTCAGAGCCTGGAGCCTGTTTCAGTCTGTGACTCCCTCTCTCTCTGACCCTCCCCTGCTCACGCTGTCTCTCTCTCTCTCTCTCCTAGAAATAAATAAAACGTTAAAAAAAATTTTTTTTTAAGTGAGAAAATTTACAATGAACTATTCCTAATTATAAGAATTTCTATAAGCTCTACTTCAGGTAGAAAGAAGATGATCCCAGGAGGAAGAAGACTGACCTACAAAACAAAATAGTAAATATAGGTATAATTAAAATAAAATAGATTAAAATAGATTACTTTTAAAAATGATATTGTTTTGGGGCAGCTGGGTGGCTCAGTTGGTTAAGCGTCCAACTTCAGCTTAGGTCATGATCTCACAGTTTTGTGAGTTCGAGCCCCGTGTTGGGTTCTGAGCTGACAGCTCAGAGTCTGGAGCCTGCTTCAGATTCTAGGTCTCCCTCTCTCTCTCTCTGCCCCTCCCATGCTCATGCTCCATCTCTCTCTCTCTCTCTCTCTCTCTGTCTCTCTCTCTCTCTCTCAAAACAATTTAAAAATAATAAAAATAAAAAGGATATTGTTTTTAAAAGTCACTTATACAATTTAAAATATTGATCAGAAGTTTGTAAATTGGTATGTGATTGGAATTAAAGCATTCCAAGTTCCTTGTAATATTCTGACACAGGCTATAAATATTAATTAGACTTAGACTTTGCTAAGTTGAATATGGCATGATAAAGTTTCTATACTAATCACTAAAGGAATAGGAACAATGTATAGTTTTGAAACTGAAAAGAGAAGAAGGAATGTGGGGTGGGGAGGTAATTTGTCAACCCCCCCCAAAAAAAGAGGGGAAAAATAGGCAGAATGAATAAAGACAAAAAAGATGGCAAAAATAAATCCAAATATACCAATAAACACAATTAATAATTGGACTCTTCAACTTGCTAGTTAAGAAAAAATATTGCCAGAACACATAAAAGAAAAACAGAATCCATCCATTTGCTCTAGAGAGAACTAAAACATAAAGTCACAGAAAAGTTGAAAGTAAAACAATAGAAAAAAGGTATACTAGGAAAAAACTGGCCTAAAGGAAGCTGGTATAGCTATATTAACATGAGGCAAACCAGTCTCATTAGGAGAAATGTTAAAAAGGCAAAGGGCCAGAAGTTCACTACATATCATTAAAAGATTCAATTTGCTAGTAAGACATAAGAATTCTAACAGTGCTTGTGGCTAATAACACAGCATCAAATATATAAAGGAAAAGTAGGCAGGATCATAAGGAAAAAATGATAAATATCAAATCAAAGCATGATGTTCAATTGTACTCAGAAATTAATGAATGACACATACAAAAATCACAATAAAAATCGATCTAAATAACACAATTAACAATGGTGCCTGGGTGTCTCAGTTGGTTAAGCATCTGACTCAGTTTTGGCTCTGCTCATGATCTAATGGTTTTGTGAGTGTGGGCCCTGCATTGGGCTCTCCGCTGGCAGCACAGGGCTTGCTTGTGATTCTCTCTCTCCCTCTCTCTCTGCCCTTCCCCCACTTGCACTGTGTCTGTCTCCCTCAAATAAATAAACTTAAAAAAAAATAACACAATTAACAAGTCTGATCCAAACGGACATGTGATATGCAAAACACATTTGGAGAATAAACATTCTTTCCAAGCACACACAGGACAGTTAGAAAAACTGATCTTAGAACATAAAGTGTCAAGAAACATAACATACAGACCACATTCTCTGAACCATAGCTCAATTAAGCTGAAACCAATAACAAAGAGATAACTTAAAAACATGAGCTAGGAACTTCTACTTTTATGCAATTCAGGTGTCAAAAATAAATACACCAAAAATCAGTAAATACTGAACTGGAAAACTAGAAAATAACAAACAAACAAAACCAGTCATCAAAACCTGTGGGATGCATGAAGTAGTGCTTAGAGGGAATTTTATAGCCTTAAATGTTTATATTAGAAAAGAAGTTTGAAAATTGATGAACTAGACAGAGCACTTAAGAGTTCAAAAGTATAACCCTCTCCCAAAAATAAAAGGAAGGAAATGATAAAGAAATTAATAAGCTAGAAAACAAGGAAACAATAGAATATCAACAGAGCTAAAAACTGGTTCTTTGAAAAGACAAAATCTGACAAATTCCAGCAAGAATAATAAAATATAACCTTAGGAACTAAAAGGAACATAAATAAAAGAAAATACTGAAACAGTAAGAGGTTATTGTGAGAAGTGCTGTGTCGATAATTTTTAAGAAGAAATGTATAAATTCCTATAAAATATAAATCACTAAAAGTGACTCACATAGAAAAGGAAAACCTCAAAGGTCCTATAAACATTATTTCAAATTGTATCCGCAGTTTAAATATCCCCAAGAAAAATACTAAGTCTAGACAGTTTTAGAAATGAATCTACCAAACATTCAGGCAGCAGATAATGTCAATCTTTTGTCAGAGATTAGAAAAAGAGCATATATGCCCCCAAGTCATTTTTAAAGATTAGTATTATCTAGCTACCAAAACCTGAAAAAAAAACAGTATCAGAAAAAGAAACCTCATAAACTATTTGTAAAAAATAAAAATAAAAAAATAAATTAGAGATGGACAACAATAAAAAAAAGACAAAAAAAAAAAAAAGAAAAAGAAACCTCAAGCAATTACCACTCACAATAGTTGATGCAAAAAAACTTCCCTAAATTAAATATTTGCAAACTGAACGTAACCATGCAAGGGAAAAAATAATAACGATAATGATAATGATAACAATAACGTATTATGATCAGGATAGATTGTTTCAGAAATGCAAAGCTGTTTTAGCAATTTTTTAGAAATCTATTAATGGAATTCACCACATTAACAGATTAAGGGAACGCCATATTAACAGATTAAACAAATTACATGAACCCCTCAACAGATACATAAGGAACATGCAATAAAGTTTCACATCATTCATTATAAAAACTCTTCACTAACTAGTGATCATTCACCTGAAACACCAATGTGTAACAGAAAAATATTCACTTTTAAATTAGAGCAGATAAGAATACTCTCTATTATAAATTACATAGAACATTAAATTGAATGTCCTAGCCAGTGCAATAAGAAAAGGAAATAATAAAAAAGAAAAAGAAATTGAAATTACACAGAAGAATAAGAAACTGTGATTAATCACAACTTATATGATCAACTACACAGAAAACACAGAAAAATGATCAAATTGGTGGAATTAATAAGAGAATTTAGCAAAGTTTCTGAATACAATATCAGCATATGAGAATAAATTTCATTTACATACGAGCAAAAAATTATTAGAAACTATACCTTTAAAATCCAAGAAAAATACAATAAAGCATAAAATAGCTAGAACTAGATCTAATAAAAGTTGTACCAGACTTTTTTGGAAAAAAATTATAAAATTTACAGAAAAACATTAAAGCATACCTAAATAAATGGAGAGATAGGTCATATCCATGTTTAAAAGACAATATTATAAAAATGCTTTCCCCAAATTGATCCAAGAATTCACTCAATCACAAATCACAACAGTTTTTCTGAAGAAGTTGACAGCTGACTGTAAAATAGACACGGAAAAAGAAAATAAAATAAAGTTGAGATGGAAAACCAAAAGACAGGAATGGCAATGACACTCTTAAAAATGAACAAATGATATTTCCTTTACCAGATATGAAGGCTTGTTATAAAGCTATAGTAAATAAGACAGTGGAGTATTAGTACAGAGAAAGACGAGTGGAACAGATTAGATAGCCACAAACCAACCCACATTTATATGGAAATCTGATACATGACACAAATGTCGTTATAGATGAAAAAAGGATAGGTCATTCTGTGATATGAAGTCACTGGTTATCTATGTGGGAAAAAATAAAAAGAGATCTAATCTCTACCTCACACTTCACACATAACACAAATCAATTCCAGATGGAATAAGGACTTAAGCATGGAAAAACCAAGATTTTAGAATTTGAGAATTTTGAGGACAAAATGTAGACTAATATCCCCTTTTGAAAAGAAAATTTAAACAACACAGATGGGGAAGGACGGAGGGAGAGAGGGAGAGATGAAGTAAAAGCCCAAGAGATCCAAAATATATACAACAGGAATTTAGATGAAAAGGGCTTAACAATGACTAGAAATTAAGGAAACTAACCTAATAGCAGAATTTTTGGAGAGCTGATTCTTTGGATGAAAAACAACCACAAAAGTAAAAAAGATAAGTAACATAAATCACAAAATTAGGAATGAAGATGAAAACAGAACAAATACAGAAATGTTTTCTTTTATTATAGTAATAAATACAAACCCACGGTAATGTAATAAGCAATATCTGGGGACACCAAGCTTCCAAACTGACAGAAGTGGAGAGTGATCAAAAAATCCCCTTCCCAAAAAGGTCCCGGGCCCAGTTTTACAAAAATGTGCAGAGTAATAGATACATCTTACAATTATACAAGAAAATCTAGAATTCAAAATTCACATAACATAGGACCATTTTCAAGAAAAAATGGTAAGTATCCTACCTATCAGCTAAATCATAAATACAATCCACCACCTTTTAAATTACATAACTGTTAATCATTTTTCACCTTTAGGTTGATTCATATTACTAGACATTTTGTACATAAAACAAGACCATTAAGTGTTTATTACACCATGCAATTTCCAACATGCATAATTAAGATTCATAGAGTGGCTTTAGTGTATTTTCAAACCTTTGAGAAACAGTAACTCCCATGCCATAGAAACTGTTCAAGAGCACAGAAAATGAGAAAACACCTCAAAAAAGTATTTTATGAAACTGTTATAATTCTGATGTCAAAAACCTAACAAAGACAACTTAAAAGTAATACTTATTAATAGAGATACAAAAATCCTAAGTAAGTAGGAGCAAATCTAACTCACAATATAGACTAGAAGTTCTTTTAACCTTGTCCTTACCCAGGATCAACAATACTGTCCTTTCTCTCTGCTAACAGTATAAGGTGCAACGCCCGCTGAGAGCCTGCAGTTAGCCTAGTATGCCCATTACGACACCCACGGAGGTACTACTGCGTGCTTAAGGATCACTGTGCTGGTTCCCAAACCTGTTGATGCCAGTCATACTAGCAGGGCAATTAAAGCAATAAGTCAGTATTACAAAAACATACAAAACTTAAGTTTAAGGGGCACCGGGGTGGCTCAGTCGGGTAAGCATCCAACTTCGGTTCAGGTCATGATCTCACGGTCCGGGAGTTCAAGCTACGTGTCAGGCTCTGTGCTGACAGCTCAGAGCCTGGAGCCTGCTTTGGCTTCTGTCTCCTTCTCTCCCTGCCCCTGCCTGTTTGTGCTCTGTCTCTCTCTTTCTCTCTCTCAAAAATCAATATTAAGAAAAAAAATTTTTAAGAAAAGGCATCTATTCTAGATGAACTTTATAATTTTTTTAACTCGTGAAAATTAAATACGAGTGAGACTTTTTAAAAGTTTTTATTCAAATTCCAGTTAGCAAATATATAGTTTAATATTAGTTTCAGGTGTACAATATAGTGATTCATTCAATCGGTGAATTTAAATAGGTGGGGGGGGTGGTTAAGGAGTGCACCTGCTCTGATGAGCACTGAATGTTGTATGAAAGTGTTGAATCATAAGTGAGACTTTTTTAAGGAAAGGTATGGGAGGAAGAAATCTTAAATTTTTAGAAGGACTCCACAGTCTGATTTTTCTGCAGGTGTCATTCAAACCTCACAAAACTTGGGGCTCCTAGGTGGCTCAGTTGGTTAAGCGTCTGACTTCAGCTCAGGTCATGATCTCACAGTTCATGATTTCGAGCCCCACATTGGGTTCTGTGCTGACAGCTCAGAGCCTGGAACCTGCTTCAGATTCTGTGTCTCCCTCTCTGTCTGCCCCTCTTCCACTCACACTCTGTCTGTCTCTCTTGTCTCTCTGTCTCATCTCCGTCTCTGTCTAGTCTGTTTCATCTCTCAAATATAAAAAATAAACATTAAAAAATTAAAATCTCACCAAACTTTGATAAATCTACAGGAAAAATCATAGATAATGCATTTTGGATATAGTTTGTACCAGGAGGATGACATGACACTCTAATAGCAGATTCAGATTTAAAGAGGCCTTGGCACACGTCAAATGATTAGCATAGGAAGATATGTAGACGGCATTAGAAGTAAAATGCTTATGGTGCATACACACTAATTTTAATCAGTCCCCATTCAATCACCTTTTTCAATTAGCCAACAACTATCTGTCTTCACTGCAATGGATACGAGAACTTCAATTATAGGAAATTATAATACCACAACCAATTGATTGATTTGGGTTTATCCCAAGAAAGCAGGAAAATTATACATCATATTAACAGAACAGTATAAAACAAAATAATCATCTTGATAAATGCCAAACAGCAGTGGATAAAGTTAAACTCCTAAACCTAATTTTTAAGCTATTAACAAACTAATAATGAAGGACACAACCTTGGCAAAATCAAGAATATCTATCTGAAACTATGAATCATTACACAACTAATGGAAAAATGGTAGCTTTTCATTAGAATCAGTAATTAAATATGTTTGCTCACTAGCATCTCAATTACCAAATGATATTCTGGAAAAACGTAGAAGGTATACTTATCAGGGAGACAGTGATGTATTTATTGCTATTTGAAGAAAACAATCTTACCTGCCTGGAAAATCCAACAGAATCAATGAACTCTCAGGACTAATAAAGGAGCTTACTAAAGAGCATGTTTCAAAGTATATATACAAACTATTGTGTCCCTATATGCTAATAATAAATAGTTAAATCAAATCATTTTTAAAAAAATATTCCCTGTAGGGAATAAACAAAGGCTATAAAATGCCAAGGACTTAACACAAAATGGACTGGAACCATCTAAGGTAAACAAAAATAACTCCTCTTAGAAACAAAATATAAGACACAAGTGGAAATTAAGATTCAAATTAAATGGGGGCGCCTGGGTGGTTCAGTCAGTTGAGCATCCAACTTTGGCTCAGGTCATGATCTTGCAGTTCATGGGCTCAAGCCCCACATCGGGCTCTGTGCTGACAGATCAGAGCCCAGAGCCTGCTTTGGATTCTGTGTCTTCCTCTCTTTCTGCCCCTCCCCTGCTCGTGCTCTGTCTCTCTCTCTTGCTCTCGCTCTCAGAAATAAATAAATGTTAAAAATTTTTTAAATTAAAAAAATTAAATGTCCAATGATATGGAATAGTAAAACTTTATGGATGGCTATATAATGGAATGACATGTAGTCATGTTTTTAAAGAACATAAAGATATAGAAAAATATTCATGATATATTTTTAAGTAAAAGAAAGTGCAGATTACAAAAAGGTACAATGATTCCTATTTTGTTTTTAAACAAAAGTATGCACACATGCCTAAAAGATATCTAAAAATGTGAGCACATCAAAATCTTTTCTTTTAATTTGTTTGAAGTTTACTTATTTATTCTGAGAGACAGAGAGAGAGTGGGGGAGGGGCCGAGAGAGAGAGAGAATCTCAAGCAGGCTCTGTACTGTCAGTGCAGAGCCCCATGCGGGGCTTGAACCCACGAACCGCGAGATCACGACCTGAGCCAAAACCAAGAGGTGAACGCTTAACCAACTGAGCCACCCAGGTGCCGCAGGAGCACATTAAAATCTTAACAGTGCTTATCTCCAACTGGTAGGAATACAGGTGGCTTTCACTTTCTGCTTTACACTGTTTTGTGTTTTCTAGATTTTCTACAATGGATACATCAGAAAAAATTAAAAATATATACTGCCTCTTCCTAGAAATCCATAAGACACCTACTACAGGAATCCCTCCCCCTGGCACCATGAACAGAATTTAACTTTGGTCAGGTTCCAACTCTTAGGGCGCCCCTCACAGCTCAGGAACTGCTTTAGCTCTCGGCATGGGACTTCACGAGGGCATGGTGAGGCCCAACACCAAGTCATCTTCCTGCAGGGACCCATGATCCCTCAAGATGACGCCAAGGAAATCAGCCCAGTTGCAGACTTCTCAGAATCTGCTCAGGACAACCAGGGTTCCTAAGTCTCATGCCTTTCATGCCTCTGGGTGGAGCAGAGAAAATCAACCTGCCATTGCCTACAGAAGCTTCTCGTGTCCCATGGTCAGGATCTAATCTAGAGGCTTCCCTGTTTCCACTGGCCCATGTGATCCTAACCAACCCTCTAGTCCTCATGCAGCTAAACAGGATTAAGGTAAATCCCAAGATGTACTAAGAAAACTCAGGGATGTCTGTTTCTGAGAACCTTCCCTGAGCTTGCTCCCTGCCGTCCACCACTGCACGGGGCAAGTAACTGTTTTCTGCTGGCTCTCAGGAAATACAGTTGACCCTTGACCAACATGGGCTTGAACTGCATGGGTCCACTAATACACACATTTTTTCAATGCATACAGTACAGCACTGTAAATGTATTTTCTCTCCATTATGATTTTTCTAACATCATTTTCTTTTCTCTAACTTCCTTTATTGTAAGAACACAGCATATTAGACATTTAACATACAAAATATGTGTTTATCGACTCTTTATGTTATCAGTAAGGCTTCCGGTCAACGGAAAGTATTAGTAGTTCAGGTTTTGAGGGGTTAAAAGTTATCTGTGAATTTTCTACTGTGAGGGGAGCTAGTATCCCTAACCCCCACATTGTTCAAGAGTCAAATGTACTTCCTTTCTTCCCTTCCCACTCTCCTTCCTCTGTTCCCTTCCTTAACTCCCTACCCCCGCCCCCAGTACCCCTCCCCACCCAGGAAAGCAAAGAGCCCACGAATAGATAAACAATACATACATGAGGACTGGATGGAGAAGACGCCATGTTAGTGGGGGCAGAGCCCGACAGACCATCTGCAAGCTACAAATTAAACACGCTGGTTAGAAACAGGGTTACAGAAACAACTTCGGGGAAGACTGGACAGCCCCAAGGACAGAAAGCTCTCCAACCAGGGAGGTTGCAAAAGAACACGTGTTTTGAAGTTGGGTAAGACTGGGTCCAATCCTGGCCCCATTGCTTTATCAGCTGCATGACCTTGGTGAAGCCCCCTGACCTCTCTGAGTCAGCATCCCCCCAGAGAACGGGCACAAAGCCCAACTCACAGGGCAGCAATGAGCATGGAGGAGATGCAGGCCATGCACACCCAGCAAGGTGAGGCACACAGAAGGGCTCAGCCAATGCCCGTCTCTTGCTGCATTCTCACTACCCTTGGCATCACTGCCTCAATGCCCTCCCTGCCTTTCAAACCTCCCCATCACAGACGTACTCCAAGCTCCCCATCATCCCTGATGGCTTCTTCTAACAGCTGAACTACACCAACCCCTGCTTGGGCTTTACATGTTTCTGAGTTTGTTCTCTTCAAGGACAAGAGCTAGGGCATCATACGGCTTCCCTGAAATCTCTATAAGGGGGGCTTTATGAGTCTTTTAGTCCAAGACGCCACTGCTATATTAGAACTTTCTGCATCCTTTTCTGGCTTCAGATCCTTGCCTGGAATCTTCTGGTTCTGTGACTCAATACTTTATTGTGTGAATCCCTGGGCTGCAGGGTCCAGAGGGCCTCAGAGGTCAGGACTGGAGACAAGTGACCACTCCAATGGTCCCAGAGAAGGTGATGGGGCTCTGGGTGGATGAGTACTAGTCTAGGTAAACAAAGCCAGGAGATGCATTCCAGGCAGAGAGGATAACAAGTGCAAAGGAGCAGGGGGAGCCTACCAGGCTCAGTCGGTTAAGTATCTGACTCTTGATTTCGGCTCAGGTCATGATCTCTCAGTTCGTGAGTTCAAGCCCGACCTTAGGGTCTGTGCTGACAATGCAGAACCTGCTTGGGATTCTCTCTTTCCCTCTCTTCCTGTCCTATCTCTGCTAGCCCTAGCTCTCTCTGTCTCTCTCTCTCAAAATAAATAAACTTTTTCTAAGAAGTGGAAAGGGATAAAGGAATCAAATACAGCACATTCAAGAAAGCAAATAGCTCAGCTTTGGAAGGCAGGCACTGGGCAGGGGGCAAATAAGGCAGGAGGGCTCAGGAGACCAGCAGGGACGCAGACTCCCAGGGTTAAGCCCTCTCTGCCTCTGAGCCCTGAGCAGGGGGCTCTGAGAGACTCTATAGGAGGCTGAGCCCCAGGCAGCCCTCCCCTCCTTGGCAGAAAGAGCCTGGGAGACACACTCACCTGGAGGTCAGAAAGGGCTCAGGAAAGACAGGATAAAGACCCGGACAGCTGAGACCCGGAGGGGAGTCCTAGAACCCACGGGCCCATCCCTGAGGGAGACCCTCGCCTCCCCTAAACTAGCCTTGTGGCTGTTCAGAGCCAGAAGCACAGGCAGGAGGGTAGAAGGGCTGGTGGGCACCAGGCCAGGCCGCTGGATGGTGCTGGGGGGCTGGCCACATGTTGCTGGATGTGGCGTGACCCCTGGCATAGACTGGATGAACTCCACGCAACCCCCGGGGCCGCCTCTGCCCCTCCTGCTCTCATCCTGAGCCTCACAGAAGCCTTATTGTTATTTTTAATACAGTTTGTTTTTAGAAAGGTGAGAGGGGAACCGGCAGTTCACCAGAGCAAAAGGGAGAAAAAATAAAGCTAAACATAGTGCTCCAAAGATCTGGTCCCGCTTCCGAAATTACACGTTCTCCTTTGGGACTCGGGCATAATTTGCCGCTCCAGTTCTGGGAGCACGTTGCCACCTTCACGGCGTCCCAGAGACTATAACTGGAGCAGCAGGCTCAAAATGAGCCCAAGCTGGGGAGCCGGGGAGCAGCCAGCTTCAGCACCCCACCCACAGCGTGGGGAGGAGGTCTTCACACCTTCCAATGCCTTCTCCACACCGGCCTGCATTTCCTCCACTACCTGCCCACCTCATACACGCGTGCATACACGTACACACATGCACGTACACACACACACACACACACACACACACAGAGTCCCACTGCCAAGCCTCTCTCCTACTCCTCTACCCACCAGGAAAGCTCTCCTCTCCCTTCTGCTGCTCTAACTCCACCAGCCTTTACAGCCTTTCTCTTACCTGGCCACCTCCTCCCCAGAAGCTCTCCTGATCACCCAGCCCATGCCAACCCACAGGCCCAAGACAGTCCACGGTCTTTGTCCCTTGCTGATAAAGCACCCCGTAAGAGACCAGCTACACACGTCTCCTCTCTCCCAACCAGCGTGAAAATCTCAGAGTGTTCTCCTCTCTCTTTATCCCTCCTCAACATGCATGTAGTCCCCACCCCCAGACCCAGAAATTTTCCTTCTCTGGAGACTTACAGAGGAGATCCCCTTCCCAGGGTGGGCTCTCAGAATGATGAGCAAGAGTCATCCTTGATCGGGTGACTCCAGGGGCATCTCAGTGCCTGCAAGGTGGGTGAAGTGCCCGGTGGGCAGGAGCACCACCTCTACCTTGAGCTTCAAGACCCGCTGCAAGAGATAGGGGGAGTGTGCTCCAGGTGTGTCCTGCACACTCTTTCTCTCCCCCTCATCTTAATCAGAACACCAAGAACCAGCTTAATGAAAAAGCAGATTAGGAAAGAGAGATCTCAATTTTGTTTTCAGGAGAGAAACAGAGTCTGATTCAGAGTCACAGACAGAAAGAGAAGCCCAGGGGGAAAGGAAAGGGTGGAGAAGGATATGTTGGTAGCAGTTCACTCAGACCGTGCCTTGATTGGAGATGATGCCTATTTGTTCATAATTATCCTGTGTTTTCCAAATTTTATATAATTAACATGTATTTATAACCAGAGAAAATTAAGAGATCCTTTTTAAATTTTTGTTAACATTTTGTTTATTTTTGAGACAGAGAGGGACAAAGCGCAAGCAGGGGAGGGACAGAGAGAGCCAGACACAGAATCTGAAGCAGACTCCAGGCTCTGAGCTGTCAGCACACAGCCCGATGCAGGGCTCAAACCCATAAACTATGAGATTATGACCTGAACCAAAGTTGGAGGCTTAACCAACTGAGCCACCCAGGTGCTCCAATATACCCTTGTTTAAAACAGAGCACTAAATGGAATGAAATAAAAATGTTAATGTCAAGGCCATGATACCTGCAACACCACTACTGAGTCTAGACACACCTTCCAGAGCTTGCACACACAGCTGCTCCCAGTCTCCCCCACGTCTCATACACACTCATGTGTATACACCGCACACACATGCACACACACTATCCCACCCCCAAGCTATGGATCTAAAATCTACACAAAGGATAGGCACACAAACCAAGAATAAACTGAGGAATTAATTCCTGTGAGCCTATCTCCTCCTAGCCTTGATCACCAGAAGGGAGTTCAAGAGGCCAGGCACCTACTCACATGGGACCCTCCTCACCCTGAGACGGGTGCTAACCTAGGAGCCCTACAAGGCCGAGTGGACAGATCTGCTGATAGGTACACTGTGGACCGTCTCTAGAACTGGCCACTCCTGACAGAAACCAAACATTTCTAGAAACCTGAAAAACTCTCTGCTGCGAATTTCAGCCCAATGACAACATCAGAAAGAGCGTGAGATGATATTTCTACTGTGCCGGAAATGAGCCGATGATAAGGAGGATCATCAGCCGAGAGAATGTACAACCAAGAAAGGGGATGGAAGGGACCAAGACAGAAGCCGGATCTCGTGAGAGCATATTTGAAGCTGGGGAGGAGTCCTGAGCACAGTCCACAGCCAGGACCTAGCGAGCTCAGCCGTGAGGATCACATCACCGTGAGCATGAAACCAGCTGCTGAGAAACAGGGGTTGGACAAAGAAGAGCCAGGCAAAATCCAAATTCTGCCAGACGTCTTGTCCCTCCAGCCCCCAGAGGGCACAGACTTCTATTTGGGGAAGGGGAGAAGGGATGAAAGCCCAGCCAGAATTATTGGGCACACCACATATGCCTCCGCATGGCTGGTCCTCTTAAGTGCCAAGGGGTGTGCAGGGAGGGCGGAGGGAGCAAAAGATTTCCTGATCAGCCAAATACAATCCATGGATCTCAGAGAAAAACATAACACAAAATTGGTTTTCCCCAAGTCCCCATCAGACCAGGGCTTCCTGGAGACCAGGACTGGTCTCCCTGCTGCCCTCGAGGTTCCTTGAGAGTAGGACTATGTCTCCTACTCCTATTGAGCAGACAGGGTGCTGAATGAGGGCAAGGCCCAAGCCTCCTCCATCGGAGCAAGCAGGCCTCACTTCTTCCTTCCCCCAGCCCACCTCTGAGGCCCTGTGAGCCCAGGCCCTCTTCGTGCTCGTGTGGACACGCCTCCAGGAGCCCAGATAGCAGCTTCCCACCCTTTGCCTGGCCGGCAGCTCTAGCCATGTGCTCCCACAAACAGTACAGACCCTGCACTGGCTCAGACCCCAGCCCCGGGGTCAACACGGGGAGGACGTCCAGACTGGGCCTCCTCACTGTCTGCCTCTGGCTGTGCTCGTAGCCAGCAGGACTCAAAATAGTCCCTCCCCATCTGAAGTCTGTAGACACTTTGAGCAGCACACACAGAACGGAAATCCTGCTGGGCAAGCCCTGCACTTCCCCGCACAGACTCAGACAGCCCACTGAGGGGGTGGCAAACAGAAGCCAAGGCTGGGCAGCCTGGAGTTTGGGGCTAATTATCTGCCTAATTCGGCTGCAAACACCCACCCAGGCCAGTAGCAGTACACGTAGCTGAATCTTGGGTAGGGCCATCCAAAATTTCCACTTGGGTTTTCCCAGTCTAGAGAAGCTCCTTCTTAGACCCATACAGAGAGTAGACAGGCCATCCATCCATCCATCCACCTACACATCCACCCATCCAGGTAGACTTCACCGAGCACCTCCTTAAAGCCAGTCCTGTGCTGGGCACACAAGGAATGCACCCCAGTGACTGCCCTGAGCCTGGTCTGGGGAAGGTGCTGACACTTGCAGAGACAATCAGGACCTAAGGCAAAGGCAGGGACCAAGATACAGACAAGACTTTCAGGAAGAGGCTGGGGAGGGGGAGGGGTAGGAGGAGCCAGGGATGAATCCTGGAAGGAGGTGATCACACCTAAGCTGAGTCTTAAAGGATAACCAGGAGAAGAACAGAAGGTGTACCCGGCGGAAAGGATGGTGGGCAGTACCCCGGAGAGTCACAGAGGTGGGAGAAACAGAGAGCGTGGTGCTGGTGAGGATTCTTAGCATCAGAGAACCCACAGAGCAAGACCTCAGCTCAGCTCAGCAGCAGCGAGGCCCAGGCGCACAGCAGATGTGTTCCGTGGAAGTGGCAGAAAGGTGAAAGATGCACGAGTGAAAAAGAAGCAGAAACCAGGCCCACGTGTCAGAGGGAAAACCCGTGATGGGGCAGCTGGGAGGGTCCCGAGTCCACCTTAGCACCCCAATGTGTTCTCTTGCTCCCAAGGCCAGTATTTGTTTGGTGGTTTAAAGAAACCAGAACCTCACAAAATGGGATGCCATCTCTGGGTGAATAAATAGGCCAAGAGCCTGAGGACACAATTTTCTAGAAGTGTCTACACAGGCGGAAGGCTCTCCCTCTGGGTAGCTGGGAAGCTCTGGGAAGCCAACCCCAGGCGCCAGGGGAGTGACCAGTATCATGCAAAGCAGGGAAGGGGGAGACAACCTGGAATAGACGCAGGTCAAGGCTAGTGCTCACGGTGAGGCCTTTCTCCATCTCCACTGTGAGAAGGCCTGGGTGACCCTGGCCCTCCAGAAACTAGAGCAGCCCAGGGCCCAAGGTGGGGAGAGGGCCCCTTGCTCAGTCAGAGATGCCACGTTCTTCCTGCCATTCTGTTTGGCACTGGAGTCTGGGTCGCCGGCTGGCCCTAAGTTGCTGAGTACCTAGCAAAAGGATGCCTCTTACCTGCCCACCGGGTTGGATTCCCTTGGAATACGATCGCCCTCCTGCCCTCTCTTTCTCTCTTTTCCTGGAGGTGGGGGGGGGAGGGGAATGGGGCAAGAGGGACTATTGGCTTGAACACAGCCCCCTCTTTTTCAGCTGACTCCAAGGTGCCACCAAGCATGAGCCCACAGAAGAATCTACCCCTATGGAGGGTTGTGGCTGATATAAGACGGTGGGGCTAGAGCACCCCAAGACTGCCTGGTCACTCATTCCCATCTTTCTTCACTTTTATTTGCTGCCCCCACCATGATTTCCAGAGTAACCTGAGGGGAGAAGCCTCAACACGGCCCCCTAGGTAGAGGGTCCATTTTTTTTTTTTTCATGCTTTGGGGAAAATGATTGGGTCTTGCCCAGGAGACCCCACACAGACCTCCCCAACGCCTCCACCCCGATCCCGACCAGACTGAAAGCTCACATCTGGGTTCTTCCACCTGTACGGTGTCCAGCCACCAGGGAGGGAGATGTCTGATAGAGGCTGTGTGATAAGGAGGGGAGGGGGAGGGGCAGGCAAGGCCAATGGAGCCGATGTCTTTCCCAGGGAGCCCAGTTCTCATCTTACCTGGATGGGGATGAGGGGCTCCTTGTCATCAATGTCAATGAGCACGTCCTCCCCAGGACTGAGTAAGCTCACGTCATCTGTAGGGAAGAGCAACGTCCAGGCCTGAGTGGACCTCCCTCAGGGGGCTCGCCCCTCTCCAGCCACAAGACTCACCCAGGATACTGAGCCAAAAGGCCCTCCACCTTCCACACTTCTCAGTCTGTGTCTTTCTCCTCCTCCCACCCAATTCTTCCCTCTCCCTCTGTCTCTCCCACCTTCCCTCACATTCTCTGTCTCCCCAGTTCTCTCTCTCCCTCCTCATCCCATGGAATCCATGCCTTTCTCTCTCCCTCAACTCTTCCCCTACATCCTCCCTCTGCAGCCCTGGCCTCTCAGTAGCCCAGAGCTAGGAGATGCCCTGAGGAAGGCAAGATGCCCACCCTTCCAGTCAGCTGAGCAGAAACACTTCTCACTCCCGTCCTGGTAAGAGGAAGGCCTCAGGACACATCTCACCTGGGAAGCCCCACCTGCCCCAGCCCCTCGACCCCACCCTCTCCGTCAACAGCCCCACCCCTACCTGGGCCACCCTGAGGGGACGGACTCTCCTCCGAGTACTGGTCACACATGAAGCTCTCCAGGGAGCGGATGGTACACTGGCCCACCACAGGCCGGCGGCCAAACTGACGGTTATCAATGACCTTGATCACGATGGGGGGACAGTAGAGCTCCTCCCTGGGCAACATCTGGGCAGAGCAGGAGGGAAGCGCTGGGCAGTGGCCTGCACCCATCTCTGGGAGGTTTCAGAGGAGGGGGGCTCTCCTTCACAGGACAAGCTCAAAAAGTGGAGGACGACCATAAGCCCGCCCATAACCCCCAACAGCCATAAATCCAAAGCGGTGGTTGGCCGAGCCCAGGTGCTGGCCTGGGGACCAGAAGCCACACACCTTTTCTGTGTGCCTCCTGTATGTTGTACACAGAGGCTGACTTTTTGCCCACAACTTTACCTTCCAAACACAGATCTAGCTCAGCCCAACGTTACAAGTCTACTTTCCTTGAACCTTCACTGGCCGGGGAGGGGAAGAAGGGAGAAGTTGGCCCAGGACTCAACATTTCTTGCAGACAGTCCCCCCCAAGTGGATACTCAAGAGTTGGCTCACAGACCCAGATTCTTCCCCTCCCCACCCCATCCCCAAAAGCACTTTGAACACAACTTGAAATAATTTATATGCTCTCCTTCGGTGGCGGCTTTGGCTCAGCCAAGAGGAGGCTCCTGTTGACAGCCACTGGGCCTGGAATTTCTACAGTGCTTTCATCTTGCAAACCGTTTTCCTTTCCTCAGACTTGCCTTACTCTGGCCACTAGGCCCAGGCAGCCCGGGGAGCTGCAGAGGGCTGGGGGCCTGAGAGCCATGAGGTGAGCCCACAGCAAGGCTGGGAGAGGACCCAGGCAGGCAAGGTTTGGAGGAACCACAGAAGAAGCCCTGTGGGCACGGGGTTGGGGGTCGGTTGCTCCAGCGGGCTGAGACCTGACCTGGAGGGAACGGTGGGTCCCTAGGATTTCTGTGCACTCGGGATCTGGGCAGGAAGAAGCGAGCTGCCCCCATCTGGGCTGCCCACAGGCTTCCACTCTCCCAGTGAGGAGAGCATGAGCTCTGCTTCCCCATCTTCACAGACAGATGAGGCAGGGGAGACACCACGACCTAGCCAGGATCCCACTGGGAGTCAGCGCACACACCGGAGCTGCCCAGGGCCCTGAAGAAAAGTCTAGGCACCGGGACTCAGGAAGGAGACAGCAGGGAGGCCAGGCTCACCACTTCCATGAAGAGGGTACAGATGTCAAAGTTGGGGTTCTTCCGGAGGTTCTTGATGACACAAGACTGCACCGTTTGGCCCCCACACTCCACCACAAGGCTGGGGGAGGAGACACTGGCCAGCTGGTAACTCTTCATGTTCCGCAGGCCCCATGCCAGGATCTGGGGACACAGAGTGAGGAGAGCAGCTGGAAAAGGCCCAGGAAAGGCTGGGGGCCACAGGGGGAAGAGCCAGGCTGCCTCCTCCTCGCCCCCTCCCCCCGCCCCCACCCCAGCCTCACCTCTATGGCGGTACGCTGGAGCACCGGCTTGATGTTCTGGGGAACCATGTAGATGTTGGCCTCCCTCTGAGGGGGCGGGTAGGGCAGGTCTGTGTCCTCCGACTGCAGGGGGCGGCAGGTAGAACAAAGACAACGGTGGGAGGAAGGCCAGAGAGATTAAAAGAAAAGTGGGGGGAGGGAAGGACAGTCCAGACGGAAAGAAGGACATGCATGGAGAGACAGAAACAGAGAGGCAGAGGCACACAAGTAGGCAAACGGGCAGACAAAAATGAGAAAACCAAGTCAGTTTTTGGCAGGCACCATCTTCGCCAGGATCACAATTTGAGCAGCCTGGCCCAGGATTCAGGCTACCTTGTTCCAAATGAACCCCAGGTCACCCCTCCTCAAATATGCAGTCTCTGATGCATCAGTGAGCTGCTAGGGGTCTCCCCGTCCCTGACACACACAACCACGCATGCGCACATGCACACACGCGCACACACACACACACACACACACAGAGCCCACTTTCATCCCGGCGCATCCAGGCCAGCCTCTTTTGGTGCCAGAGAGGACCACATACCGTCCCGCTGCTAGTCTGCTTGTCCTGCCTGCAGGCTCCGACCCTCCCGACATACCATCCACCCTGGTGTCCCAGCTCCAGCCCCCACACCACAGCCAACACCTGCCAGCCCCACACCCCCCACCTCTCGCCTCTGGCCACCATGAGAACAGAACGCTTGCTCTGTGAGCCAGAAAGAGTTCACAAACAGGAGAAGGGGACAGAAGTGCCCATCGTTCACAGGCACTGAAGGGAGCTGCTGGGGAGGCTCTTTCGCTTCCACAGACCAGAGATGAGGACAGCACGTGTCAATCTGCCTATAAGGGTTTGACAGAAAGACTTGGGCAGGAATCCTCAGTGATCACAAAGAAATACATGAGGAAGCAGCAGAGGCAAGGCAGGCAGGTCACTGTGGAGTAAACTACCACGTCTCACAATGGTTAGCAACACAGGCTCTACTCCACCAACTACCAAGTTAGATAAGTTACTTCATCTCTCTGTGGCTCAATTTTTTCATCTATAAAATGGCCATTAAAAGTTGCCAACCTCTAACAATTAGTGTGAGGCTTGAAGAAGTTAACACAACACTTAGAAGAATGCTTGGTTCACGTGAACCCTGGACAGGTCTACTAGCCCATGTGGCACCTTTGTGACAATTAAAGAAAGATGTCCCTTTCTTAAGACTCTACTTCCATGTCAGAAAATCGTCATATTTTACTAGTTTATTAGTACAAGACACTTGACTGCCACCTACTGGAAAATTGTTATAATAAATACAAATATGTGATGTCTGCACTGGAAATTGCATCTCTTGAGACACAGTGCCCTTGTGCAGTGCACAACCTACACATCCATACAGGAAGGCCTTGACACTCAGGAAATGTTACTATAAATAAAAGGACTGTGCTGGATACTTCACAGAGCTTGCCTTGTGTAATCTCATTTAATAAACAATAGAATCACTAGATTAATCCTCCAAGTGACTTGCTTTGAGTTCCTTCTTAAAAGATGGTGCATGTACAAATACTCTGATGTAGACGGTGGGAGCAGCTGGAGCACTGAAACATACTGGCTTCCTCCTGCCACAACCAACCCCAGCTGTCACTCCTGCCTGGTGACACCCTGAGGACACTACACTTCTCTGACCTGCAGCAGTAAGAAGCTCATTTCTAGAATCAGACAGACCTCAGTTCTAGTTCCAGCCCTGTTGCTTTCTAGCTGTTTGACCTTGGGCAAATTACTCAACGTCTATGACTCATTACCCTCATATGAAGATCTGGGATAACAATACCCTACGAGCTTGCTCCGACAATTCAATAAGGGAACAAACATAAAGCGTCTGGCACCCAGGAGCTGCTCAGTAAGCTGTAGTGACTGTAAGGATTACGTTATTGTTGCCGGTACCATTGTGTTCACCATTAGCGCTGTTGACCTCCCGCGGTGACTTGAGGAGAACCAAGCCACCAGAAGCATCTCTCAGAACAACACCGGATTCACAACTATCCCTGTGTCACGAGGGCATAACGTGAAGGAATTCAGTCTTGCTCCAGACCTTCAGCGCAGGTAGTGTGGTGTAGGAGGCACCTGCGTTTGTTGACCGGCTAAGAGACAAATGCTGTCAGGAGGAGGGGTGATATGCACTTCACAGTTCACACAGGGACTGCCCTGGAGGCAGGGCCCTTTAAAAGAAAGGTAGGCCTGCTCACGGTCTGTTCATGGCCTGCTTAAGGCTGATGCCCAGCTCAGTGGGGNGAGCCAAAAGAAAGGGATCAGGGAGGCAGAAAGATCAAACCTTTCTCACATGCCTGTAACATTCTCTAGATCGCCAGGAAAACCCATTATTATATTCCCCTGCCCAGAACATTCCTGTCCAGGCCCCCAAACTCTGGACAGTGTCCCTCTGATTCCTGTTCGTCCCTCATTTCCATGTTCCGTCCTTCCTCCCGGCTCTGTTGAGCTCCGTGGTGATGCTCCTCTCTACAGGAGGAGGACCAGGGTCCCCATCTTCAGGAACCTGCTTATGAGGAGGACAGGAAACAAGAACCAAGAAGGCTAGGCTCCGGTACCGTTTGGAGGAGGCCCTGGAGGAAGAAGGCAGGTGCACACAGCTGTGGAGCGCCAGGCCCGGCGGAAGCAGGAGGGAGAAACAAGCAGAGACAGTCATTAGAGGCGTGTCTGTGGGCAGCTTCCTCGGCACGGCGTCAGGACACCATTCTCATCCCAATGCTACCTCCATTCACCTCACTGTCCCCAGGGCTCCAGGGACATCTTTGCTCCCTGCCATTTGTCACCAGTATCCCTGCCTCTGCACTCCATCCCCCTCCCAGCCTGCAGGCTGTCACCACCATCTTCTGTCCCCTTCCGTGCTGTGCACACTGCACTGCCCAACCCCCCCTATGGAGTTAGCCCTGTACATCTAAACCTAAAGGCTCTCTTGTTCCCTGACCCTGTCCCATCCTGTCCCCTCAAATCTTCACACTGTCTGCTGGATCTTTCCCTTCCCCATTTAAAGATGGTCCCCCAGATCCATCCCCAGCTGCTCTCTGCGTCTTCCGGCAGCCTCCTTCCCTCTCCTCTCGCTCCCTGAAAAGTTCTGCCTCCATCCACCGCCTCTCAAGTTCGCTTGCATGAGGGCCTCTGCCCAGCGCACTCAGCTCGTCCCCCTGCACTCCTGCCCTGGAAACTTCTCTGTCCAGAGTCACAATGACCTGCCTGTAGCTCAGCCCAAAGGCCACTGGCAGGCTCCCGTCTCTCCCACTCCTTCAGCCGCATCCTGCCAGCTGACCTTGGCCTTCTTCCTGAAACCGTATCTCTGGTTCCTCTCCACTGCCCCTCACTTTCTCCACCCTGCTCTGCTGGCTGAGTCTCCTCCCGTGCCCAGCCCTCTCCTGGGCTTTCTGCCCCCAGGCATTTCCCCTAAGCCCCAGACCCACAACCCCAACCTCTCACTGCTCAGTTCCCCTGGGTGCCCTACTGGCCCCTAACACTGAACTGGTCCCAAACTGGATTCTCTAACTTTCTCCTCAAAACCTGCTCTCCCAGAAGCCAGCCCCACCACCCACCTTGACAACCAAGCCAAAAAACCCTGCACAACCCTTGGCTCCCTTCCCCCACATCACCATGTCCAACTGGCTGCCTGGGGCTTTGGTGATTCTGTCTCCCAAACTTGTCGCTTACCCATCCACCGCTCTCCTTCCCTTGGTTCACACCTGCACTCTCTCTTGCCTGGACTCACCAGCACCCCCCTAAGTAGTCTAGCCTCTGATTTTGCAAATCCCTTCCCAAGAGCCAAAGCATGCTGTACTCTGCAGCCAGCGAGAACTTTCTAAGAATGTTATTCTGTTTCAAACCCATCCAGCGTTCCCCAGCCACTCAGGATGAAGCCCATACTCCTTAACACGACCTCCAGGACCCTCATCTTCTAGCTCCTTCTGACTTCCCTGGTCTCGCCTCTCACTAGATAGCCTTCTCTTCCGGGGTCCCGGTGAGTGATGAGAGCCACCTCCCCTTACATGCTCAACACTGGCCCTTCTCAACACTAGCAGGTTGCAGGAGGCAGCACGCTCTCTTTACCTTGGACGCCTGGAGGTGCTGGCCCCTCTGTCTGAAATGCTCTTTTGCCCACTTCATGTGGCTACATCCTAGTCAGACTTCAGATCTCCATTTAAATCTTCCCTGGTGTCTTGAGCTCAAGGTAAATCTTCCACAGCAATGTGACTCACTCCCATTGGGAGACACACCACCTGGTGCCATCTGTGTTAAACCCGTAATGCTGCACACAGGGACCACAGCTGAGACCCCTGTCCCATGACTGCAGGACTATGAGTGAGTAATTGGGGGCGGGGGAGCAGAGGGGTGAATGGGTGGGTGGATGGTTGAATAAAAAAGGACTCCAGCATACTCTCCCCTCCTTCCCAGCACTCCTGTCTGCGCCAGGCTGCTTCGTGGGTCTTCCCCAACCCCCTCCCCAGTGCCTGCCTGTCGCTCCCTCTCAATGGCTTCCCATACCACCCACCTTCCTGAATCTAACACATCTTTTTTTTTTTTTTTTTACAAATAGTTTGTTGTCAAATTAGTTTCCACATAACACTCAGTGCTCATCTAACACATCTTTAAAAGGGCCTCATTCAAGTTCTCCATCCTCCAGAAAATCTCCCAGTCACTCCAGAAACTTCTTACCACCCTACTCTCCAGATTCTTTTACCTCTAAGTGACACTATGGCCCAGTTTCCCAAGGTCCTGGCTGCTCTCTGACACCTCACTGTGAGAGAGTCCCATGGCCCTGGCCAGACGGTCAACTCCTGAGCCTGAGTCTCCCAATCTCCTCCTGGTCCAGCCAACCAAGAGGGGTTCAACACTTCCTTCAGGACAGAGATTCTCAGTGGGGCTAGGCTGTGGTGAAGCATATCTGGGGAAGCATATCAGCATTGCCAGGCAGGGGGTAGATGTAGACTTAAAGTGTCACCAGGACGTCCTAATTCACTGTGCCAGGTGAGACAGGTACTCTGAGGACCACGGACCTCAAGGGCAGCCATACAAGAAGCCTAATTAGATGAAGCCACATCTGACCAATCCCTTCCTTGGTCACCCTCCCCACCCACCCTGAAAGCAGGGCAGCCCCGGGGCTGCTCCACTGATGGGTCCAACAGGTGTGCAGGTGTTTCCTGCGCTGCCTCAGATCAAGGGGACAAGAACCCAAGGATAGGTGAGGCTCTCTCCCCTGTCAGAGCAAAATTTATCTGTCCAGCAGGCCAGCTCAGTACAGAGAGCTGAGAACAAGGCACGCGAGGGACTTCCTCTCCCAGGTCCTAGGGCCACCACACGAGACAGACGTTCATTTCCAGGGCAGCTTTGAGGGAAGGGTTGAGCTCCCCCAGCCACCTAGGGTGTCCCGTTACCAGTAGTCCATAGACCGCCCCCCACACACCTCACCCAGCAGGGCACAGTCAGAGGACCCTCTGGACATTCAGATCCTGGCTCCTAGGGGAGGGGAGCTCCCTGCGGCAGCCAGGCATGCTGGGAGGGCTCCATTGTCTGCCTGCCCCACCCAGCTCGTTAGGAACAACATGTTGCTCTAATTACACTTCCCAGGAAAAACAGTGTTTTAAATTAAGGCCTTGGGGGAGGGAAAGAAGGGATGGGGGGACCACTGGGTTTATTTTCCTGATTGCAAAACACCAGAATTTTCCTTCTAGTGGATTTGGGGGTGCGGGAGAGTACCTTGTGTACATCTCAGATTCAAAGCCATACCCAGGATTTGGAAGGGGATAGAGTGACATCTGGTTGGCCCCCTGAGCCCCTGGTGAAAACATCCACGGAGCATGCAGTCCCTTCTACCAGGGCATCCCCTGCCACGGAGCAGGACGGAAGCAGCAAAACCAAGGTTCTGAACCATGCCCTCTTCAATGGTCAAATCTGCAAGTCCCAGCCCACCCCAGGTGGGATCTCTCTCTTTGCACATGTTAGGCATCCTTGGGGCCCCTGGTTGTTAAGGAAGCCTCCACCTCTTCCACTGCCCGTGTGTGCATGTGTGTACTCTTGCGCATGTACACGCTCGTACACACTCACACGTGCATGTGCACGCTCTCCAGTTCTCAGGAAATCTAAAATTGCAGTTTCTTTGAACTCATTCCCCTTGGCAGCACGGACCGCCTTTGTTCTCCAGACAAAAAAGGAAAAGAAACGAGACAGAGGGCTCAGAAGAGGCGGGGAGAAGGAGGGAGAGAGGGAGCCAGAGGCCAAGGAGCAAACAGAGGAAGAGGGAAACAGGAAGGGAGAGCGGGAAGAGGCGAAAACGGGCAAGGCTCAGGAAGAGGGGAAGAGGGGGGATTCTTGCTCTACTCTGACAGAAGGACAGACAGGGAAGCTGGGGAAGGAAGTCCTCCCCTCACCCATGCTCTCTGCAAGAACCCAGGTCTCCCAGATGTCACCACAGCCTCAAAGACACAAGACAAGACACTCAGTTCCCCACCAGAGCCCCCCAGAGAGGACTGCTCCAGATGGGCATAAAGCCTGGGGGAGGGGAAATCCTGTCACCCAACAAACTGGCCGCAGGCAGTGCCAGGACCCTAGCCCCAAACACTGCCACCTAGACCCCTTCCCCAACCCTGTCTGCCAATCCCTGCTTCCGATGCTGGCTCAGCGTCACCTCCTCCAGGAAGCCATCCCCACCATCCTCCATCTGCTACAGGAGCCATCAGCACAGCACAGGCACATGCCATTCCCAGACACTCCCACATAGGCATGAGATGTTTCTGGATGCAGAAAGGCCATCCTTAAACCATACTTCAGCGTCACAGAAGCCTCTTATCTGGTCCTGCCCCTTGCTCCCCAAACCCACACCCCCCTGCCGCCACACACCGCCTAACAAGACCATCTGCCCTGTCTGCTCCCAGACTTTGGAGGCCCCTGTGGCCAGTGGCCCACGCTGCCAGCTGGGCCTTCTCACAGTCCTCAGGGAAAGCAGAGCACTCTGCATGGGGATCAGGCCGGGAGTCTGGAGGATGCTGAATGGGAGAATACTGGCAGGAGCTCGGCCACAGCAAAGACACAAAGCTAAGGTGTCGGGCTTCCTGCAGGACAGCAGCCGCAGCTGGACTAGCCTCCCCTATCCCGTCCCTGGGGACCCTCAAAACTAAATAGGACATAAGACCTTGGCATGAGGCTCAGCCTATAAGTGCAGGCAAAGCGGCTGAGCTGTGGAGCCCCAGGGCTGGCGGAGGGGCCCCTGAGAAAGAAGGGGTCCACAAGATCATCTTCGGGGATTGTTCCCTGGACCAGCTGCTCCTCCAGTCAGCCCACCGGGCCTCAGACCCTTTGAACCTGCTGACTCGGCCCAGCCCTGTGCCCAGCAGACCCCCAAGATTTGCTGTCCTCTGGCCCTGCTGACCCAGGCCCCGCCTCAGTCTGTGGCCTGGCTGGTTCTGCAGCAGGACACTTGGCTCTCTTCAGGGTCTGGCCCCAAAGCGGCAAATTTTGATTTGCTTCCTGACAGTGATCCCACAGCCAGATCCCTGCTCTCGGAATCTGAGCCTTCACTGTTACATATTACAAATCCAGTTATTAAGGATTTTAACTTTTTTTTTAATAACTCATCCCTGGGCTGGGTCTTCTTCAGAGCAGGCTGTGGGTTTTGGCCACAGAGCGCTCTCAATCAAGAGAAAGGGCTCCGTGCTGCTTCCCTGGACAGGGCTCCGCTCCCCTTTCCAAATCGGCAGTCTTTCGCAACTGCGGCCAGAAGCAGGAGGCTGCCTGTCAGGCCTAATTACGGCCAGCTCACTTGGCGGACCCCACCTCGGTCTGGGAGCAAAAGGAAGTGAGGTAAGGGGCGCGGGGCCTGCGGATCCCACATCCTGACCCTGCACTTCAAGTCCAAATTGCACTGAAAATGTCAAATGGTGTCCGCTCCCAGCCTGGGGATTCCCTGATGGCAGGAAGTGGCTGCCCTTTACCCAGTCCGTCTGACCAGGGCTCTCCTTCCTGTCCTCTTGCCCAGGCCTCTGCCCCCACTCACCCCCAGGACCTGCTCACAGATGTGTAGGAGGCCATAAGGGAACGTGCCTGTCAGCCCTCATGGCAAAGGGTAGAGCCCTGCTTCCTCTGGAAGCAAACCTCAATCTCCTTCCGAAACCTAGGAATCCCCGACCTCACCAGCCCCTAAAGCAGCCACGTCCTAAACTGGTGCTTGGCCCCACGGGCCCAAGACACGTTCCCGGTCTTCCTGCAACAACGTCTGGCTCATGCTACCTTCACCAGAAAGGCTTCCTTGACAACTCTGGCCCCTTATGAACGTTTTATTCTTGAAAACATGCCACCTGGTACTCAGCCAGATGAGACTGTGTTTCTGCCAGGAGGTCTGGGTGAATCCGGCCTCCAACAGGGCAGCAAGCCTTCTGGGGCCAAAATCACACCAGGACACACCCCAGGCAGCCACGGATCCGCAGAGGGTGGGGAAGGAAATCCAGCCAGATCTCTGAGTGGCAGATGCCCACTGGGGCACCAGGAACCCAGAAGGCTCTGGGGCACTTGCCCGGGAGCAGTTCTCCTTCCCTCTGTCCCTGCCCTCCTCCTCCCAGCTCCAGGCCACAGCTGTGAGGGTTCAGCTCACCTCTTCCAGGATTCCTGATGTATCCTGCACCTGGGCCGCACCATGGGATAGTCCACATGCAGAAGATTGGTGGAGGGAAGAGAGAAGGGAGGGTAAAAGTTTACCGTTAGTGACAAGGAGCGCTAGGCTGGGGCAGAGATCCGCACACCAGATGTCATCCTAAGAGACGCCAACAGAACCCGCCTTCCATCAAGGGTAAGGGTGCTAGGCTTCCAGTCATGCCCTCCCTCCACATGGTCCCTGAGAAAGTGTGATGCGTCTCGATGCAGAGACTAGTAGGAGGGGCTAAAGCACAAACCTCCAGCCCAGGCATCTCTAGAGGTGACAGGAGAAAGGAAAATGACAGGTGGTGGGAAGGGTCCCAGACCCTGTGCAGCAGCCCCAGGAAGCAGACAGGCCCGACCCCCTGGGGCTGCTGTTTCTCCTGGAGCATGTGGACTTGGAGAGGCAAGAAGAAACTGCTCCGATCCCCAGAGACTGGCAGGCCTGAGAGCCGGAGCTTGGACTGGACAGGAGGGGGAGAAGGAGAAAAACTAGAGGGGCGGGGTGGGGGGAAGCAGAGGGTGAAGTTGGGGGACAGGGGCAAAGGACAGCCCGCAGGGTAAGAACTGTCCGCAAATTGCATAGGCCGCCTCGTAAGCAGAGGCATCCAAACGGAGCCCAAATGACCACTTCTCAAAACTGCAGCTGAGTCTGGCAGAGAACAGTACTTCTTGAATCACATCAGCAGGGGTACCAGTTAAGGGTCTGCATTTTCCACCATGACCCCCAGAAGAAGAAAGGGGAGCAGGAACGAAGTCCCCACCACTAGCAGAGGGAGGAAAACTGGGTCACGGTGGAAATGAGGGGTTGGGGAAGAGAGTCTAAATCACAACTCTGGGAACTCAAGCGTGCATCGGAATCCCCCGGAGGGCTTATTAACACACAGGTTCCTGCGCTGCACCCTCAGGGTTCCCTTTAGTAGGTTTGTGGTGGGACCTAAGAATCGGCATTTCCTATCACAACCCAGGTGAAGCTGCACTGAAGACCACGGAGCTGAGCCAACAGTTTTCAGCCCTGGCTGCTCATTAAAATCCTCTGGAGAGCACGGAAGGATACCAATGCCTCAGCCGCTGCCCCAAGAGATTGTATTCTGTTTGGTCTGGGGTGAAGCCTGAGCATTGCTGACTTCTAAAGCTCCCCAAGGGATTCTTTTTTTTTTTTTTTTAATGTTTACTTATTTTGAGAGACAGAGAATGAGCAGGAGTGGGGGAGGGGCAGAGAGAGAGAATCCCAGGCAGGCTCTGTGCTGTCAGTGCATGCAGGACTCAAACCCAGGAACTGCTAGATCATGACCCAAGCTGAAATCAAGAGTCAGATGCTCAACCAACGGAGCCACCCACGCCTCCCAGAAGGGGGTCTTGCCTCTCCATCAGGGAATCGAACCCTGGTCTCCCAGGCAGGGATACTCAACACTATACTAACAAAAATGTTTATTTTTGAAAGAGAAAGAGAGAGCATGTGCTCAAGCGGCACAGGGGTAAAGAGAGGGAGACAAAGGATCCAAAGCAGGCTCTATGCCACTGTCAGTGCAGAGCCCGAGGAAGGGCTCAATGCAGGGCTCAAACTCACAAACCATAAGATCATGACCTGAGTCAAAGTCCGATGCTTAACTGACTGAGCCACCCAGGCACCCTATCTAAAGCTGCCCAAGGGATTCCAATATGCCTACTGCTGAGAGCCACTGGGCTAGGTGACCATGAGGTCATTTCATTCAGAGAGTCTGTGATACTTGGACTTCTCAGGGAAGAAAGGCTAAGAACGGCCAGAGCTGGGCAGGGACCCCAGCCCCTGCCCACCTGGTCCCTGTGGTCCCACCGAGGCCTTCCTCTGCTTGAAGGCAGGATGGTAGTGGTGTACACCTGACAGCACTTTCTAACCTGGCAGGGACTGCAAACCAGGAGGCTGGCAATCAGTTAAAGAAGAAAAGGTAAGGGGCGTCTGGGTGGCTCAGTCAGTTAAGCATCTGAGTTCGCCTCTAGTCATGATCTCACATTCCATGGGTTCGAGCCCCACGTCGGGCTCTGTGCTGACAGAGCCTGGAGCCTACTCTGAATTCTGTGTCTCCCTCTCTCTCTCTGCCCCTCTCCTACTTGTGCTCTTTCTCTCTCACTCTCTCGCTCTTCCTCTATTTTCAAAAAAATTTAAAAGAAGAAGAAGAAAGGGTAAAAGCAAGACTTACCTCAAAACCAGGAATATGGTGGATGGCCGGCTAGGGTACAGAAAAATGAGAGCTTTCAGTCAAGTGCTTGTCACCCGAGGCCCCATCACCCCCTCCTTTCTGCCCTGGCCAGGCAGACACAATTCCAACCACAACATGACACTCGTGGGATGGGTCAGTGATCAGGCAGCACAGGGGTTTGCAGACCCTTCTTTGCAGGACTAGGGACTCCTCAGAGGAACCTGGAAGTGGTGAGCAACTGCACAGGGAAGCCCGACACCTGACCCAGAGTAGCCCTATTTCTCTCCAGCTGACATATTGAGGTTCACATTGCAGCCAGATATGGCTCTAAACCAAATGCCCTACTTCATGGGAGGGAAGTGGCTGGCCCTGGGTCACTCAGCGAGACCCCGTACGAGGCAGGTGACTGTTCAGTGTTCCCCACTGAGTTCAGGCCCCTGGTTGGGGAAGAAGGATATCTGCAGCCTCCTCTCCTCCACTGGGGCATCCTTTCNCACCAGAACAGAAGTCCTGGCTGTACCTGTCCATGGAGATGCCCTCATCACAATTAAGCTCCCGCCAACCAGACCATAGAGGTCCTACACCCAGGAACCACATCAACTTATGACCCAGAGAAAAATACATCCAATGGCCAGAAGATTCAAACATTCTAACACAGTCCAGATTCCAACACTCTCCCCAATAGTTAGATCATGTCGAGCTTTGGGGTTCAGAAAAGATGGGCAACCCCATCCTCGGCAGGTGACTGTTCAATGTTCCCCACTGAGTTCAGGCCCCTGGTTGGGGAAGAAGGATATCTGCAGCCCCTTCTCCTCCACTGGGGCATCCTTTCCCCATGCCCCCCACATTCCCCCACTATGTACTCCCTGCCTGGGCCTCCTGGATCCAGACATGAACCAGTCTCACCTTCTCTCTCTGGATGAGCTCAAAAGAGGCCAGCAGCTCACCCGCTGGCTGGCTGCCCCTAATCAACGGGAACCAGGCCAGCCGGGGCATCCGTTCCAGACTGGGCTGACAGATGCAGCGTCCCATGAACTCATCTGCACCCTAGACCAAGCACGAAGAGAAAAGAGTCAGCATCTCCCAGTCCCGGGCTCTGGGTGGCCCCAGAGCAATCGCCAGACCTGTATCCAGCCTCCTGAACTGGGAGGCTCAGAAAGGGACTCAGGAGTCAGGGCGGACCCCTGGTGCAGAACGGTGAGCTCTGCTCCCCCCTTGGAAGCATGTGGGGACAGTATGCAAGTGGCCTCCTGCCACGGTTGCTAGATTTGAATTCCCATCACGGTGGAATATCCCTCTATATGTCTAACTAGGCTTCACCTCAATTTCATCAAGGTAATCAAGCTCCGAGCCCATTAGAGACCAGAGTAGCAGCCCCCCACCCCTACACCCCAGCATTTTTCCAATGCCCTCAGCATAGCAGGGATTCGACATCTCCAAGGGTTTTTGCCTCTCTTTTAAATTCCCCCATTTCCAGCTGGGGAAACGGTCATCAGTCATCAAGTTAAATGGGTCTTGTTAAAATGATGCTTTCATCTTATCATTCCCTTGCTCAGGCACCTTCTACGGTTCCCACTCCATAGAGGATAGAGCTCACATCTCCTCCTGGCATGGAAGGCCCCTCAGGGAACTCACTTGCCTCTGCTGCCCTGCCTCATTCTCTCTGCACATCTCCTTCTCCAGTCTGCTGGCCTCCGCTGCCCTCTTAGCCTCTGGCCTTCACAGGGGCCATCACCCCGGGCCGCACCACCCTCTGCCCTTCTTAGCCGTCACCCACAGCCCTGCCCAAGCTTGGCCCTCTGCCGTGGGCTCTGTGACCTCACCAGCCTGTGATTCCAGCCTTGTGATTAGCTTCCCCAAGGGGGCAGCGGCAGGACCTGGGTGTCAGCCAGACAGTGCAGCAGCCCTCACAGGCCCTAGTGCGTTGCCCAAGGCCCTCATCTGGAAAGACCCAGAGCGAAATTGGGCACCACTGCCTGCAGTCACACCACCGCCGGGGACATCCCAAAGAGCTGCCCCAGGGCGGCCAGAAGCTCCTGCACGAACACCCACACAGCAGGTGACAGCCCAGCATCGACCTCTCAGCGGGAACAGCAGCCGACGCTGGGAGTGGCCCTGGAGGCCCCTCTGGCCCTGGTATTGGCCGTAATTGCTGGGTCATGGAGAGGTTGGAGGAGGGATCCTGAGCAGCCAGGCCAGCAGGAGCTCAAGGCCATGGCTATTTACCAACAGGCACGGAGTCATTTGCCTATGTTAACAATGCACACAGCCTCTGCCTCCCTCAGGACCCTGGGAGCCCAGCCACCCAGAGGAAGCCATGGCTCTTCTCCCCCTGGGATCCCTCCCCGGCACTGGCCTGCAGGGGAGAGACAGGGATGGAGCAACATTGTGAAAGAGGAGGTGGGATGCTATTGGAAGGAAGAGTCTGTGTGCTGCCGGCCTCCTGGCTTGCCCTGCTCTAGAACTGCCCCTGCTCCTCTGCCTGGTTCCGGGACCCAGCACAGCCCAGTCCTCCTGTTCCCTCCACTCCCGGCCCCAAAAGTGCCAGGCCCTGTGCTCTTCCCCAGACAGGCCCAAGCAGACTCTTCCTCCAGTTGCTCATTCCCCTCACTGAGCCAAGGGAAGAGGTCACAGGTGGGCCTCCCCAGCCCAGGCCCACACTGCCCACTGCGAGCAGGCCCCCCCCCCCCACCACCACCTGGTGGGACACCTTAAACAGCATCGCCTTGCCCCACCCCCTGCTTACACAACACTCTCCCAGAGCACCTGACATCCGGCCATGGCGACTCTTTCTGGAAACATTTTCCAAACCCTGCCCTTCCCCTGTATCTGCTGCCACACCACCAACCCAGGCCGGACCTCTCTGCTATACACTCTGTCAGCCAACCCAGTCTCTCCCTCCTCTTATGTTGCTAAGCCCCCTCACTCCCTTCCTCCCCTGGCCTCATACTCCTTTCTCCTTCCTCGCCGCCTGCCCTCTGCTCTCCTCAGTCTCCCCCTGCCCCACACTATGCTGCAATGCCCCTGTGCCTGGCCCCAACACCCTCACCACATTTCCCTCAGGGCCTGGGTCTTCCCCCCAGTCTTCCCTCATATTCCATCCCACATTTATCTCTCCCTCCCCGGAATCTTCTAGAGCCGTGCTGCCCAGAACCTGTGGCTATTAAAATTTAAAGTTTAATTAATTAAAACTGAAAGGTAAAATTCAGTGGTAAAAATAGCCACTTTTCAACTGCTCGATCACCACGTGTGGCACGGGCCTCCCATTCTGAACAGACGGCTGTAGAGCATTCCCAGCATCGCAGGAGGATCTGCTGGACGGCTCTAGAGGGCCCCGCCTGCGCTCCTGGAGGATCCCCTGCTCTGTGGGTGATTCTTGGCTCCCACCTAGACTGAGAACCCCAAGGACAGGGCCACTCAGGCCAGCACACAAGTGCTTGATAAATGTTTGTGGAGTCAATGCAGCTCTCAGATGAAGAGAAGGAATTGGCCTGGGATCTTACAAGCAGGCTAGAGGCAGAGAAACCCTGACC
The DNA here is from genome assembly GCF_008692635.1 of Crocuta crocuta. Classification (NCBI taxonomy): domain Eukaryota; kingdom Metazoa; phylum Chordata; class Mammalia; order Carnivora; family Hyaenidae; genus Crocuta; species Crocuta crocuta. The sequence continues at coordinate 3,681,971 of NW_027530368.1, forward strand.
CAGAGCCAAAACATCCTTTCCAGTTCTGTCCCCTCGCCCTGCTGCCGGCACAGCACATGTGTGAGCAATCCATTTTTAATTACTCTAGAATAGTTCTAACCGCCCTGTAGGCTGTGGGGTTAGGGAAGAGGCTACCTGGCTGGGTAGCCCTCACAATGGGGTCTCCCCCTGGCTCCGGCAGGGCATGGGCAGTGAAGGGACAAGGGAGGAAGGCAGGCAGACTCACGTAGGTGTCATGGTCATACAGCTCCACCACAATGCTGGGCGGCTGCTCGGCGATGCTGGCTGGCTCACCAAAGATCTCAATCTCATAGAAGATGAGTGTCTGGTCCCAGGTGGGGTTCAGAGTGTTCTTCACCACCACCGTCTTCTGGCTCTGGTGCAGGAAGGAGACGATGGCGTAGGGATCTGTGTGGGCCGGGCACAGGGAAGGGAGGGAGGACACAGCAGAGACCATGAGAGTCGCCTGCTCAGGAGTCATGCAGGCCACAAGGCTGGAGCAGAGTCATGGCCACTGGTCGGCAGCAAAAACCTACAGGTGGGAGCTCATTTCCCCAGGGCCCCCACCTAGGTCTCTATAAGGCCAGCTAGTGGGCCACAACGGGGAAATGGAGCCAAGGTCCAGGAGAGCAGGCCCAGAGATGCAAAGAACTCCCCTTCTGGGCTGTTTCCTGGGCTGGCTTCTGGAGGCCGGGCCCAGCTACAGGAAGTAAGTGCCCAGATGATGCATTCATTCCTTCATCCAACAAGCATGTATTGAATGCCTTCTACATGCCAGGCCAGGAACTAGGTGCTAGGGGCTGAGAATGCAATTGAAGCAAAAACCTAATCCATGTAAACAACCATAAAACCACAATCCAGATCAGCACTTTAAAGAGTGGATATAAGGTGCAGCATGCATGAGAGAGGTGAGAGAGGGACTTATCTCCCTCGAGGAAGGGAGAGTAGACCCTGTTGGTGTCATCAGACCAGGTGCCCAGGTCTGCATTTCAGCAAGCTCACTCTGGCGGCCACATGGAACACAGCCTGGAGGGACCAGGGACATCAGTTATGAGGCCTCTGAAAGATTCTGGTGGAGATGCTGATGCTTAGGAGACTGACGACAACAGAGGGAAGTGCACGGGCTCACGAGCTGTTGTTTAGCAGTGGGTGGGGTTCAAGGAATCCTGAGATGCCTATAGCTCCCTGCTGCCCCGAACTACTTTACAGCCTTCCAGCCCCAGCCATGCTGGCTGGGGGCCCACGCACTGGCGATTCCCCCTGCCTGCTTCCAAAGGGAAGTTGGGTGTCACTAGAGAAGATTCTAGGGCAGTGGCTCTGAAATGTGAGCTTACAGCGAATCACCTGGAAGGCTTACCCAGACTGCTGGGCCCCACCCCCAGAGCCGTATTCCTCAGGTCTGCAGTGGGGCCTGAGAATTTGCATTTCTTACAAGTTCCCAGGGGTACTGATGCCGTCTTCCAGGGCCAGACTTGGAAACCAGTGCAGGAGAAAGTCCTACAGAACTGAATGCATGTAATTTGGGAGACGGGCAGTGGGCCCAGAGGAGGGGCACCTTCCACTTCTCCTGCTAGGATGTCAGACTTGGGGCAGGGTCCAGTTTGCTGCCATTTTTTAAGACCCAAAGTACCAGGCACTTGGAAAGGAAAGTCTGGAGGTGCAGGAAGCTGACAGCTGGATGCTAGAGGTCTGGGAGGACTGAGCCCAAACACCCTAACACACACCCTATGCCCTTGGCACCTGCTCCAGCCTGCAGCATCCTGCATCCTCTGAGCCTCATAGTTTAGCCCCAGCTGTGCCCTAACCCCCTTGTGGCCTCAAGAGACCCTCAGCACTAGAGGCCGGGCTCTGGGATGTCTAGCTAATGGGAAGAGTAGGGTCCAAGATTCTGGTTGTTGGTCGATGGGCTAGTTTTAAGGGTGGGGTAGACCTAACTTGGAGGCAGAAGCTATGGGAATTCATTGGCTGAATAATGCTGGGTTGGGCTAACAGGACGTAGCCACCCGCATGGAACCAGACTTTAGGCACAAAAGCACAGTGCAGTCAATCCTGGAGGGCTTCCTGAAGGAAATTGGTTTTGAACCTGATCCTGGGGGAAGAAGAGGGCCATACAAGGCCCTTGACAGGGGAAGGGGCAGAGGAGACATGCCCACCCATCCTGCCACCTCCACCGGGTGGAAGTCTCCCTGGCATGGGGCTCCCCCTTCCGTGCACCAGCCCTGGCAGGGTGGGCCCCAAGCACTTCCCCTCCTGCCCCTGGCAGGGCCCAGCGGCGTCTGTGCATTTAATGAAACCGTCTGGCTGTGATACCATCAGCTCCAAGCTCGGCAGAGAACCTCTCCCTGGTTCCAGTAAGGCAAAGAGGGCGCGTTCCGATAAATAAAACCATATTAGAGAGCCGGCGAAAAAGCCCCTTTTGTTCCCACCCCCCGGGCTTCCCAAGGCTTTATTTTTATAAGCGCGAGGGCCCCAGACCGACCGCGTTTACACAAAGATCACAATTGCACATTGTAGCGGCTGTGCACGCTGTATTGGTGTTGCCAGCACCCCCCACGCTGCCCCCCCCCACCCCCAGCAGGCCAACTCCTTCCAGCAGCCCCAGCAACGCAGGCAATGAGCTCAGCGCTGGGGGAACGGGGAGGGGGTGGCTTTCAAACAAAAATCACCCAGACCCACACACACGCCCCACCCGCCCATGGGAGGAAAAAACACACAACAAAGGCATTGTAAAGAGCAGGCCTGGAGGCCTGGGGCCTCAGACACTGGGCTACTGTGTGCTGGGGCCTGGCTTCTCCCCCCACAGGGCCCAGCCCCTCCAAAAAAAAGAAACAAGGGGGGTAGGGGTGTTGCTGAAGCAAGGTGGTCAGATGAGGGAAGGCCAGACAACCCCGCAGACACATGCCTCTTCCAGGAGAGCCAAGGGGAGGGAGAAGCAGATTCCAAGGAGAGGTGGGGGGAAGGTAAGGGGCTGGTTCTTTTCTGTCCGCCCAGCCTCGCCCTCTCCCCAGGGCCACTCCCAGAAGAGAAGGGCAGCACTGGCCCTCGGGCCTCACCCCCCAAACCCACATGGAGCTGAAGTGGAAAGAGGCAGAATGGGACTCTCTAAGGCCCATTAGCTGTCCCAGGAAGTTCCAGCCATGAACACACATGGTTCTACTGGACACCATCGCCTGGAGAGGCCCCAGGCAGGTGGTTCTTTTGCTCCAACTAGAGCCCTGCACCTGAGCTCTGCTGCTGAGAACTTCCTAGAACCTTCCTAAACCTTCACAGTACACTAAGTGTTCCTCATAGGCCCTCGCACCTTCCTAGGTCAGACCACCGGCATGGGCCACAGGGCAGGTAGCATCATCCCACTGGTCCCCATGAGGACTAAGTTACTAGCCCATGCTCAAACATGACAAGCTAGACCCCCTGACTCCTAGTCTAGTGCTCCTTCCACCGTGCCACACTTTTAGGAAAAGAACCCTTAAGAGACAGGGGAGTAGATCACAAATAAGGCAGTGCAAATGAAAACTACAATATTGCCATATTTTCCCTATTAAATTACGAAAAATTGTTCAGAATTATAAAACCCAGTGCTGGCAAATATTAGATGAAATAGGTACTCTCCCTTATTGCTGGAAGCAATTCGGGAAAGCAACTGGGCAGTGTGCCCTAAAACACATACAACTGCTTATGCGTTGTTTCCTGTACTCCTGGGAATCATCCAAATTAACCAAAAAGCTATATGTATAGAGATGTTCATTCCAGCAATATTTGTAATCCATCATTCATTCAATATATGATTTTTGACTGCCCAGCATGTGGTCAGTAAGCACAGTATTAGGAATACAAACATAGATGAGATGCAGTCTAGGAGCTTAAGATCATGACTACGGTTGGAAATAGCAACTATACAACAGAATCCAAGGTGGCGTGCAACTTAACTGGGGAAAGTATTAGGTGCTGGGGGTGGAGGATAGCCCATGTAGCCTGGTGGCATCAAGGCAGTCTTCCCAAAGGAGGTCTCCTGCCCTGAGTCTCAAGAAGGAAGAGTAACCGAGGCAGACCAAGGAAGAGGGGGCAGTCTAGACATCCAGCACAGCACACGCAAAGACACCAAAGAGCATGGACATTTGGGAAACAACAGGAGCTGGTCTGGCTGAGGAGGGGAAGCCCAGGGCAGTGGGGATAGAAAAGGGAGGAGGAAGCAGGGCAGCTCACAAAGGTCCCAGATCCAAGACGAGCAATTTGGACTGAATCCTATAGATCAGGGTTTCCCAAAATGTGTTCTTCATAAATGCGAGTTCCCTGGGGTTGCTAATGAGTGCTTAAACAAGTCAAACAGGCTCCTTTTCTGCAGCCATTGCAGGGCCTCTCAATGCCACTGTGCATTGTAAATCTTCAAGTGTGCACTGTTTCCCAGTCGCCCTTGCTCAGGGACCCTTTTTAAGTGGAGCATTTCACAAGCCTCCAATGCACTTTGGAAAACAGCTCCATAAGCTCAATGGGAGAATTCCCCTCACCAGAGCCAAACTTGACAGAAAGCTGCGCTTCATGAGGGGGTGGGCCATGACTGGGGATCAGACACGGTAAGCCCCAAAGCAAGAGCTCCCCGGCCCCACCCAAGAGAGAGTCTGGATGTGGGTGAAAATGAAATCACTGGCCCCCCCCAGAGGTGACCTCAGCTGTGGGGCAGCCATGGATCATCAGACCTCATTGAGGCCTCCCTGGAGCAACTCCTCTCAGGACCATCTGCCTGCCATGCATCTTTGACCTCCCAGAAGCCAAGAGGCCAACAAAGAGGGCTTAGGACCTTCCGCTTTCTGAACAGATACCCCACTCTGGTAAATTAATAACTTGACATCTGGTCTACTTACCCTCCCTCAGTGGCTTGGTTAAAACCAAGCCAGGCCGCCTCAGCCCAGTGACCTGAGAGATCCTCAAAGAGGAATGTCTGATTCTCTCCATGCTAAGGACCACCTGCTGATGTGTGGCCACCTCACAACAGAGCTGCCTATGGGGTGTCTGTCTTGGTGGGAGGTGTGTGAGCAGAGCTCCCGCAAACCACAGCCATGGTGCCCAGCTGGAGGAGGGAGCAAAGCAGAATTCCCTGGAACAGTTTGGCACGTGAGACAGCTTCCTTCCCACTTTTTTTAACTTTTTTTTTAATGTTTATTTATTTTTGAGTGACACAGAGGGAGACAGAGCATGAGTAAGGGAGGGGCAGAGAGAGAGAGGGAGACACAGAATCCAAAGCAAGCTCCAGGCTCTGAGCTGTCAGCACAGAGACCGACACAGGGCTCAAACTCACATACCGTGAGATCATGACCTGAGCCGAAGTCGGACGCTTAACCGACTGAGCCACCCAGGTGCTCCCCCCAACCACCCCGATTCCTATTGATAACTATCAGTCTACACCGAAGAGCAGTTCAGCCCAGGCTGCAGCTTAAGGAAGCGATGGTGCCCACAGGATATGGTGCTGAGGACACGTGATTTCTAAGTCGTCAAGAGTCATATCTTTTCCAATCAAACTGAATTCAGTGCGCAGTACAGATGCTCACCAAGCAGGGGCAATCCCAGCGCCAAGTCAAAGAGAAGTCATTTGAGTTAAGCATCATTTTACATCTTTTAATGCCTAATTGCTCCACAGGTCACACACACACCCACAAGCCACACACGCCCTTCTAGTGTCTGGAGAATAGATGCTGGCTATATTATTCAAACCCCGCTGGAGGCAGAATCCTCAGGCAGCCTGGGCAGAACATCACAAGCTGCCTGAGTTTAATATTATTCAGCAAGTATTTCCTGGACAGTGCCTGTGTGTCCCCCCTAAATCCTGGTGCAGAGAGAAGGAAGCAGGCACAGCCCCCACCTCTGGACAGCCCTGAGGCCCACCCCTCAGGGCAGAAGCAGAGAGCCCAGCTCGGGGCCATGGGAGCCCACCAGTGCAGGAGAGGCCCAGGGCACCACAGGTCAGAGTCAATGGAGCACTTCTGGAGGAGAGGCCTCTCTGCCCCAGACACGCGGCAGCCAGGCTGAGGGTGATACCAGCGACAGACACTGCGCAAAACCCTCCCCTGGCCCCAGACATTCCGGATTCACACAGGAGTTTCCTCCAAGAAATGCCAGCCGGTGGCCACGCACAGCCTCCGGCCGCCAGCCGCCCCAGGGTCAGTGCCAGGGGAGAAATTGCTTTGGTTTAGGGCTTGGGAGTGAAAATAAACACTCTGGGTTTTATAGGTTCACCCATGTTGGCTGCTGTTTTCCTTTCCAGCAGCTGGTCAATCAGGCCTTTCATTCAAAAGCCAGTGGCCTCTGAGGAAGCCCTGGGCAGTGCCCTCAAAGCTCAAGGGATGTTTATTTGGGGGAGGGGGTGGGACTGGGATGGAAAGTGTGACATCTCCCACAGGCCAGTACCAGGCCAACCCTGCCTGCGGTCCCCGGGGTGTGTGCTGCCTCCTAGTGGGTTCCTTAAGAGGGCCCCCCTCCCTGCAGGGTCCTCGGCCAGCCCGACCCATAGAGGACAAGGGCTCCCACTTCTTGTCNACATTCCAATTGTCAGCAAGCATTCTGGCAGATTCCCAGCAAGGGGCAATTGCGTATCTGCCCCTGGCCCGCCAATCCCTGCCTACTGGTTTTGCATATGCTTCTCAGAGGGTGCGCTCAGCACCCTGGGCCCAAAGCACAGAACAGAAATGGCTCTATCCACCGTGTGCCTTGCTGCAAAGGGCTGGAAAACAGGTCACTGAGAGGACAGAATGCGACGAAACACAGCTGCTAGGGCTAAGGAATGAGAGTGGGCCCCCACGCGGGGGAGGAGCGGGGCCAAGAGGAGGACAGGCAGGTGGCTGTAGGCTGCAGTGCCTTTCTAGCAACAGAAGGTGTTCTCATAGAAAAACTCAGTCCTACTCAAGTAAGCAGCAAGCTTTGGGAGGGTTGTATGTCACTTGTCAGCTATTTTAACTCAAGCAATTTAGTTACGCATCTGAGTCTCAGTTTCCTCATCTGTAAAATGGGGGTGTGAAATACCCACTTCATAGGAGAGTTGTAAGGGTTACATGAAATAACGCCAGTAAAATGCCTAGGCAGTAAGTATTCACTCTTCAGCTACCAATGCGGCAGGTTCAAAGGCAAAATAAAGCCCCTTTCTTGAGGTGTTCACAGTCATATGGGAAAGACAGATGGTCTCTGATCTATGCCGTGGTCGGGGCTCTGAGAGAGGTGTTGGTGGGGCTCTGGCCAAGTGTTGAGGGAGAAACAACCAGCTCAGCTCAGAGAAGAGTCAGAGCATCTGGGCTGGGTCTTAAAGCATGAGTAGGAGTTTGCAGGGTTCAGAATAAAAAGGGAATGCATTCTAGGCAGAGAGAACACGTTATACAAAGGTCAGGGACATGGAAGAGCTCCACGAACGTTGGCAAGAGCTGGCGAGGCCAGAGCTAGTGATCAAAGGGAAACAAAGGAGCTGTCTGCCAGGCTGTGAGCTGGGGACTTCTCTCTCGGTGCCTACAGTTGAAATCAGAACAGTGACATGACAAGTCTGAGGCAGTGTGGAAAGTGGCAGAGAGGCCAGGAGCTGACCAGCGTGTCCAGATAAGAAGGTGCGAGGCCAGGCCTTAGGAATATCTCCAAGAGAAATTCAGAAGTCAGAATCACCAGGACTGGATGACTGATAGTTTCCAAACTGGTGGCCAATAGACACATGCTGATGTGATGTCAGGACCCAGGTAGGCAACGAAGGGCCGCCTGGATCAGGGGAGAAGGGCACAGGGAGTTCGTTGGACAGGATGAACTAAGGAGCCACTAAGGCATCCAGGGGGAGCTACCTAAGATGTGGCTGGACATTAGGCATTCCTATCAACTAAAGGACCAGAAGCTTCCCTGACGTGAGTGGTCCAAGAAGCCGGGGAAGGTGAGGGGACCCCAGTGCCCAGAGAAAAGGACACAGGCCATCAGGACCATCAGACTGAGAAGGCCATGAAGCCCTGGGAAGGAGCAGGTAGAGCAGCAGGAGGCTGCAGGAGACCCAGGAGAGAGGAGTATCCCTGGGGGTCAAGGCCAGAGGGGCTTTCACAAGGAAATGGTGGTCAATAAAGCCAAACCCTGCAGAAGGCCACCTGACAACCAGAAAGCCACAGTGACCCTGGCAACATAAGTCACCTCCACAAATCCAACAAACACAGCCAAAGCCCCCACCCACAGACGAAGCCCCGGGGCCACATTTCCCATGGTCCAAAGGTCTGATGGCTCAGATCCCAACTCTCTCTCTTTTTTTTTTAATGTTTTATTTTATTTCTAAGAGAGAGAGTGTGTGTATGAGCAGGAGAGGGTCAGAGAGAGAGGGAGACACAGAATCTGAAACAGGCTCCATGCTCTGAGCTGGCTGTCAGCACAGAGCCCGACGCGGGGCTTGAACCCATGAGCTGTGAGATCATGACCTGAGCCGAAGTCGGACGCGCAACCAACGAGCCACCCAGGTGCCCCTCAGATCCCAACTCTCAATCCCTGGTCCTTGGCTCTCTTCCCACCTACCAGCAAAAGAGTCCTTGTCCATCGAGGGCAGGTCCCGGGCCTGGTACATGTAGCAGCGTAGGTGGTAGCGGTTCCCATCTGCACCAAGGAAAAACCAGAGATGCCAAGTGAGGGGCTACGAGTGGCTAAGAGCTGGGGCTGGGGTGAGGGTTGAGTCTGTCCCTAGGAGGGGCAACAGATGAAGGGTCTGAGCAACAGAAATGACACATGTCACACTATGCAGCCATGAGGGAGTGAGCTGCCCACAGGATCAGAACAGACTACAGTTCAATGGCAGACACCTAAGCACTGTGTCCTTGGGCCTGGTGAGAGCCAGTGAGAGAGGGATGGAGGGATAGGAGGAGCAAAGGTCAAATAAATGACAGGGGCAGCCAGAACGCACAGGGCCTTGGATGCCTGATTCCAAGCATCGAGTTGATGCACATGCCACACGTAGATAGAGGTGCGCATGTGCTCACAGACGCCCGCACACACATACACACCCCCAAAAGGCACTGACCCACCACCAAGCACACAGACTCAATTCTGCCTAGCCCCCCATTTACACTGGACCATACAGCCCCATACAAACAAGCACAAGGTTGCACATCCATCCGTATCACCCCTCTAGACACCTCCAAGCATCACTTACAATCAAAGATGCAGGAAATCGTGGGTCTGTTCACACCAAAGCTCAAGGTGGACACGGACATGGAATCTTCACTCTTGTCGTCCACCACGCCGCCCTGGAGACACAGAGCAATTCATGGCTGATTCTGACCCCAGAGCCTGGGCGTGGCAGGGGGACTGGCTCAGAGAGTCAGGTGTCCAGGTCAGGAGACCTCTAGACACTCCTCAGATGCTGAGAGCTGGGCCATCAGCCTCTAATGTACTCTAGGGTAGCACATCCTCCTACAGCACACCCAGGCTCCAATGTCAAGTCCACAGGGGAACTGTTCTCTCTCTCTCTGATGGAGACTAGACATGCCAGGATGGAATTTTGAGTTATTCGGCCCGAGAGGTTAGAGTCTGAGAGAAGGAAGGACTCTAAGGGAGAGAATCCAGTGGGGATTTTCCCACTGGGATGAGTCAAGACAAGCCAGAGTCTGCAGGGCCCAATCCGCCGTCTGTCCATCCCCTATGTATCTGGACACTGGATCTAGCTCTGGGAGGGGCAATACCACATCATCACCATGTCTCACCAGTGCCCCCTGAGCTGAGGGGGAAGAGAGTGCAGGCTGAGGCCAGGACGGGGACGGGAGCAGGAGACAAGGTGGGTCTGCACTGAGACTCAGTCCGCAGTTTGCTGTACACAAAGCTAGCCAGTCAGTCCCCTCACTCTGTCCCCATCAGCACTGGGCTCCAACCACCAGGCCATACGCCAGCTTCCTGGGACCAGAAGCCTGCCTCCCTGATGCATCCAGTGCCACCTCTGCCACCCTGCAGCCTCTCATTGGGGTCCTGCATGGTTTGGGGGGCTCAGAGACCCAGCAGGACACCCCCTTCAGTGACAGGGAGAGACAGTGACTGGCTGCCCTGTGACCACAACTTCAAGACAAGCTCTAGAACCAGATTGCTAGGATTCCAATTCTGATCCTGTCATTACTGGCTGTTTGACCTTGGGCAGCTTGCTTAACCTCTCTGAACTAGTCTCTCTGTAAATTTGAAATAATTCTACTGTCTCTATCTCAGAGAGCTGCTGTCATTAAGGAACTACATTACATGTTGTTCTTAGCACAGCTCCTGGCACATAATAAATGCTCAGCCAATGTTTGCTGTTAATGATCTTATCAGAGAAATGAGACACCGGTGGGACAAAAGCAAGGTAGGTCATAAACTATAAAGTTTGCAGTCACACTCAGGGGTGGTTCATATACCTCATATTTGTTCATAATTATTCCAGGAGCTGGAAAAGTGGACATTTCAGGAGCCATAGCCCTGTGTAGGAATCAAAAGCAATCAATCAAGCAATCAATCTCTCAACACACACACACACACACACACACACACACACACACACACACACACAAGCAGGCTAACAGGGAGGGGTGTCATACTACAGACAGGGAAAAGACCCAAAGGCCACCACGCCTGAATTCCTCCCTCTTGAGCAGGTGTGGACCCCAGGCATCCTCAGTTCCCACCAGAAAAGGCGTCGGGCCTGGCCACGCTACCCTGGCCTCCCACCAGAGCATGCACCAAGTCCAGCAACTAATGGCTCCCAGTTTCAGGATCTGCAAGGCACACATAGGGCTCGACCGGGGGGCCGGGGAGGCCAGCATGAGGTACGGGACGCCAAGGAAAGCAGTTCAGAACAGGACTTGGCCAGCCCCCTGTGTGACAGCTCATAGCATGTGCCACCCAGTGCACCTTGGTGGGGCGGGGGAGAGCACGAGAGTGGGTTCAGCTAGAGGCAGGGTGGAAGGCCCGGGCCCCCGTCACCCCTCCACCTCAGCCTGGCAATGCACTTGCCCCCCACAGGGAGGATGCTAAGGTGAGTGGAGGGAGGGAAGCAGGCTCTGACCCCCCCAGCCCTGTAATTCCTTCACTCCCTCTCAGTACCTACGGGGACCTCCGTGCTCGCGGCTCACTGCCAGTGCACATCCCCACTCACCTCACGCCTCCTCCAGATGGCTCCCCCAGCCTCCTCTCAGCACCACTCCTACCAAGAGGCCTCTGTCTGGGGCTCTGGCAGAAATTTCTGGGTCTCTGTCCAAGGGCAGTCCGCCCTCCTGTGATCAGAAAAGGTGTCTCCCTCCCTGGGATTTCCACGCAGGTGGGCGCCAGGTAGCTGAGGCCTAGCTCAGTGTTTGGCCCACAGCAGGCCCGAGAAATAACATCCTTCAGAGGGAGGAACCAGTGACCCCTTGGGGCACGCCCCTCACACCACTGGGGCTTCTCCACCTGTCCTGTCTCCAGAGTGGGGGGCCCACAGGGCCCTTAGCCACCCCCCACCCCCTAAGCTCATAGCAGACCTGCCTCTTCCCTTCTCCCCCAGCTCAAAACAACAGATAGGGATTGCTGAGAAGAAACTGGGAGAACGAGAAGCCAAGCTGAGGGACACCTAGTTAAGTTCAGTCCCTCCCAGTGGAGCCCCAGCCCCACGGCCACGCTGGTTCCCAGCCTGGGCAGAATTCTACCCATACCGCTGGCCAACATCTTTACATCCTCTGGCCCACTGACCTTCCCAGGATGCTCTGCACGCATCCTCCTCAGACCCTGGGAGCAGAGGGTAAGCCAGCTTTCCACCCCCCACCCCCCGCCAGCCCAGCCATGGCCTCTGAATTGAGTCTCCAGCAGTCTAGATGCTCCCAGACACCCCCATCGCTGATGACTTCCATGCTCAAACCAGCTGAGACCCTCTGGGTTCCCTTCCTTGTCCCCGTACCTCTTGCACATAAGTCTTTCTGCCCCTTTCTTTCCCTTCTTTTCCCTTGGGTGGCCGGCCTCATCCTCAAGGTCACCCTGCCAGGATGAGTTAAGCGCCCCTCCCCCGTGCTTGCACGGCACCCTGGTGGCCTTGCACCCTGCCCTGTTAGCACCCCCCGTTTACCCGTCCATCTGCTCCCAGTGAGAGCTCTGTGAGGATTCTGTCACGGGCCTGGCACACCTCACACACACAGGTGCACAGGACGGAACTGGAGAGCAAGTGAGTAAGTGAACACATGAATGAGGACACCTCTGGAGATAGCAACAGCATGAGCCCTGGACGGAGCCTCTGCAGAGGGCCGGCCTGGAGCCCGGGCTCGGTCCATACATTAACATGGATAATCCACTTCCTTCACTCCCAAGTATATCTTGCTTTTCATGCGTAGGCATACAAGGCTCACGCTCCAGGAATTTCTCTCAGAGCAAACAGTGAAACCCCATGAAAACCCGATGTGGGAGCTGCTGGGAAGCATCTGCCTCCTGTCTGTCCTTCCCTCTGCCTGTTTTGTGCCTTGCTGGACATTCAACAGCATCCCTGGCCTGTACCCATAAGACCCCCATAGCTTCCGGACCCCTCAGTTGTGACAACCAAAAATGTCTTCAGACATTGTCGAATGTCCCCTGAGGGATGGGTGGGGGGTAGAGATTGCCCCCAGCTGAGAACCACCGGTGAAAAGGGAATGCAGTGGGACACCCACAGCCCGTGGCAGGTTCCAGAGCACAGCAGCACTCGGCAAATGGTGCTAATGGTGCCAGTTTAAATCTTTCAACTCTCCCATCTCGTGCTAAACGATACCTTCCCACTTTCATCTCGGTTTTCTTTAAATTTGGAATCCATCATCTTCTCTCTGCCACAGGACCTTTGCATGGGGTGTTCTCTCGGCCTTGAATGTCCTCCCAGGTGAGCTAACTTGAGTCTCTTGCCTCAGCTCACTCATCACTGAGGCCTGGATAGTGCTGTGGCAGCCATGCCTTTAGCCTCTCCTAGCTTCTCTCCCGCCTCCATCCCTCTGTGACATGCTCCTTTATCACGGGCACCCAGCGTGGCATCAGGCACTTGGTAGTCCTCCAATGAAGATTTGCCACATAAAATGAATCAGCAGCATTCCCTGCCTAAGCCACATGGGCAGCATTCAGGCCCCAAGTCCCAAGGGAAGGGTCAGGAAAGCATACATCAGACAGCACCCTGCTTCCCTCGGGACACTCAGAGTAAGATGCCACTGCAGAAAGAGCAAGTGACAGGGACTCCACCCGACCCCCAGGATGGGACCATCTCAGAACAGGGTGGACCCTTGGCAGAGCCCGCACAGGAAAGAGGGGAAAGAGAAGAGGTGCTGGCTCACGGGGAGCAGAAGTGTGCTGGATGTGTGCCCCCCACCCAGAGCTCAAGGGGGCGACGCTGGGGCAGGGCAAGGCTAGGAGAGAAAGGCTGGCTTGCTTCTGCTCCCGCTCACAGGGCTGGGTGGAGAGAGCCGGGCTGCGGCGGCGGACGCTTCGCTTTCTGTCCACCCACCCTTCACCCCCGCTCCATGCGCTCGCTCTTCCCCAGCCCCTGGGCCAGGCCCTGGGCATTGGGTTTCCCACAGCCACATTCCTGCCTCCATAGCTCATGCCGATGCGACTCCCAGACTGTGGTCTGTGGCCGCGCACTCCATCTCGGGGCTAGCTGTGTAAGGGATCCTGCTGCTCGCCCGGGGGACTGGGCAGCATCCAACCCGCTGCTGCCCGGCTGGCGGCCACGGATCTCTGGAGGAGCCCGAGCTTACGACTGTGAGGAGCTCTCTCCCTCCTAGATGGTGTGGGGGTGCCGCCAGGGGTCCCCAGAGCCAGCGGCCAAACCCACTTTACCTGCTGAGGACTCCTGCCCTAGCACCTTAGTGTGGCCACCGCACCAGGAGGAGGTAGGCAGGTTCTGGGAAAACAAGCAGCCTATGAGGGGACTCCTGGGCCCACCTAAATCGGATCTGAGACCAAGCGCCAGACCGCTAGTGTGTCCGAAACCCCTCCTGCACCGCTGCCGTCTGTCACACACACACCTCCTCCCTTTGGCAGCGGTCCCATGCCTCATCCATACAGGGCCCAGAGACCCGGCTCAGGAGCACGAGCAGCGGTAGATGCAGCAGAGAGGCCGAGCAGAGGGCCCCTGGGGCTGAGCAGGCAGAGGACAGAAGCCACACCAGGGCGGCCAGGAAGCAAACAGCAGAGCGGGGGGTCCCTCGGGGGGGGCTACGAGGGTACCCTCTACCCCATCAGAGTCAGGCAGGTGGGTTTTGGGGGCCAGCTGCTCTCCTGGTTTCACGAGGAGAACTCAATGCCAATGCCTGATGGATGCACAGAGCACAGGGGACAGAGCGTCGGGAGGGCTGCTAGGATTGAGGCCCTTATCTCTTATGCAAACAGGATCAGAGGACCCCCTAGCGCAGCAAGCGTGGGAGCTGGCCCGCGTGGCTCACAAGAGCGGATTATCAAATCTTCAGGTGTACTGCCAGCCGGCTGTTAAACCCAGCCATTTGTAACAATTACACCGCATAGATTTATAACTATGGGCGTTTTTTTAAAAAAACGAAGATGATACTCAAAGTCATCACTTCTTAATTATTTTACAACCTTTGACTATTATCCTGCTCCTGAGGTTATTTACGCCTGGCGTATCTGTGGGGCTGGAAATACTATCTAACCATCTGCCACCGCTCATCTCTTCCCATCTCCACTCTCGGTGATGCCACATTGCTAGCTTGAAATCGGCCACAGCGGGGGCATTTACACCACAGAAACCAGCAAGTGCTACAAACCAGGCTGAGTTTGTGTTTTGGATGTTTTTTCTGGAGAGCCAGCTGTTTAACACTGACCAGCACGCCCCAGGGTGAACTGCCGGGATCTCTTTTTCACTACAGGTTTTGCTAAGACATCCAAATAACAAACACCAACGTAGGGGTCGTATGCTAGAACCGCTGAACAACCCCACCATTATCCACAGAATTTTTCATAATGCTCCTGTGAGGAAACACCGCCGGGATCTTACAACTTGCCTTCTCTGTACCTCAATTTGTCTATCTGTAAAATGGGAGTGGTAATTAAACCTATCTCTTAGGATTGCTGGGAGAGGTAAGGGAGATTACACATAATATAGGGGGCAATGCATGGCACGTTTACATGCTCTGCAACAGCTGGTAAATGTTCATAAAGGGCCAGAGAGGAAATACTCACACCTTTGCAGTCCATATGGTCTCTGCTGCAACTATTCAACTGCCACCGTAGCAAGACAGCAGCCACAGACCATGCGTACACAAATGAGCACGGCCATGTGCCCAGACAGCCCCATATACAAACAGGCAGAGGCCACACTTGGCTTGTAGGCTATGGTTTGCCAACACCTGTTCTGTAAGGGCAGATTCTTACTTTTGCTGTGCCGGTATTACCCCCATCTAGGAAGTGAAACCACTGGGGCCCAGAGAGGTAACATCTTCCCTAGGATGGTACAGCAAATTAACTGACAGAGCCGGAGGGGGGGGGGGGCGGGGGGGTGTCTCCCGGCAGCCCCTGAGGGCTCTTCCCAGCTTCTGCTTCGCCATCAGAACTCAGCACCAGAGCAGAGCTCAGGGGCAGGACAGGGCTGAGCGCCAAGTCCAGGCCTTGGGGAGCCCAGGGCCCATACCACTGCCCTGGCTGCCCAGCCTCGGCTTCCAGGGAAACCCCACACAGGCGAGCAGGCCAGGCCAGAGGAGGGGAATGCTTTAAAAGAGGGAACTCGGGAACACAGACCTCCCTTCCTAATCAGGGCTGATTGCAACCTTAAGTAGAATAGCAGGCAAGGGTGCACCCCCGCTTAATTTACAGCTGGAGCCGGGGCTTGGAAGCAGCTGCAAAAATCCTTGCAAAACTACTGGCCGGCCCCCGGGGAGCTTGGGAATGGAATCAGGAAACCTGGAGAATCCACGATGCCACGTGTGTGTGTATGCGCGCACGCGTAGGCGCCCCTCTAGGCTTTCCACGTCTCCAAATGTGGAGGTTGCAGAGAATGTTCAAGCAGGTTTTATCCAATGCCAGGGCGCCTCCATAGTCAGGGCCATGACCAGATTCCAGTGTGTCTGGGATGGCCCTCGCTTATGCCTGTGTCCCAGCATGATTACACATGGTGTAGACAATAAATTATAAGGTCACCCTAGCAATTGTGGATACAGACCCCAGTGCATGTACCATGACACGCATGGGGCACCCAACACATCCGCCTGGCTGTGACACACACCCCCTCAGCACCCATGCATGCCTGTGTGCTGGCGTTTTGTCTCGGATACCCCGACACACAAATGGGCCCTTTAGACTTCAGCATCCAAATCTGGAGTGAGACCAATGCAGGGGTCCACACGTTTAAAGGAATTACCCAAATGGTCCTCCTGTGGGGGGGCCAGCAGAAGGGGCTGGAGCCACCGGCCAGCCTCAGATAGCTCCTGCTAGCACAAAGCCAGGTAGAGAACAGGTGCTCGGTTAGCATATTCAAAACACAGAACCCAGGGAATCTTGCAGCCGCCTTCCCCCGCTGTGCAGACCATCGGGGATTTGGAAGACTTAATGAGGCCAAGCCCTCTCACCTCCCAGATGCTGCCCCTGGTCAGAGTACCAGCCCTGGGAACCCGCCTGCACTCTCTGAATGCAGCACAGCCTCACCCAGGTGCAGAGACAGCCCCTCCCTCCCCACTCGCATCTGACCTCCTTCTCAGCCAGCTCAAATCCCACACTGCTCCTCTCTGGCACCCGCCTCTCCCTGACCCCCCTCCCAGCACTTCCAACTCCCAGCTGCTCTCCTCTGCCCCTAGGCTTGGTCTTGGAATGCCTGTCTCCGTAGAGCCTCTCCGTTAAGACTCAGCTTCTGACAACCAACTAGGGGCTTCCCAGGCTGAGGGTAGTGGTGCTACCTCCTCTCCAACTGCTCCAGGGAAGCCAAGCCACATGGCTACACCACAGCCAAGGGCTCTAGCCGGCTGCCCAGGACCCTCCCTAGGACCCCACTCAAGGGCCCTCTCTAGGAGGAGCACATTATGCCTATTAAGGAATGGAGATATGAACTTGGGGAGAGAGGACAGAAGAGCCTGTTGTCTGGCCATGGTTCTAGAATTGACTCACGCCAGGCCACTAGGCAAACCCCTTCTCAGGTCTGTTTTTTCTGGAGTAATATGAGGGGCTCTCAGAGTTGCTCTAGAACAGCACTGTCCAATAGAACTTTCTGCAGCAATGAAACTGTTCTAGAGCCACACTGTCCAAAATGGTAGCCATGAGCCAGGTGGGGCTACTGAGCACTTGAAATGTGGTTGGTGTGACAGGGGAAATAAATTGTCTTATCTTAATTACTTTAAACGTAAATTTAAATATGCACATGTGGCTAGTGGCTACTGTATTAGACAGTGCAGTTCTGGAACCTCAGTCTCCCCAACTGTAAAATGGGTATAATAATAGAATCCAGTCTTCTGGGGTCACTGTGAGGATAAAATGAGACAGTGCATATAAAGAGTTCAGCCTGATCTTTGGCACAGTGTAAAACTGATTTTAGTAATTCTTATCCTCTTTGGGGTCCTAAATTCTTTTGAGAACTGGAGAAAACTGTGGGCCTTATGTCAGAATTTGCATACCACAGACACCAATGTGCACACTGCACATACATGCACATCACACACATGTGCACACATTCACACATACGTGTACATACATATCACACAGGCGCATTGCATACATATTGTGTGTGCACACACAGATCCCACACACCCACAACTATGCATCCGGTTTCAAAGGGAGCCAAAGCCAGGTGGAGAGCACCTTTCAAACGTGAAAGTTCCTTCTAGCTCTAAAAATCTCTAAGACTGTGAGCACACGTTGCCGAGTCCCCGTCTCCTTCCCTCCTGCCCAGGCTCAGGCATTTCAGAAAACCCTTCTGAGTGCTTGGGGCCAAGCACAGAGGCAGGGCTCTGGAAAAATCCTTGCACATGGAGGGCAGGCCCAGGGCAAGGGAGACAGGAAGGATTCCGTGAGCTCACCCCAGCAGCCGTCACCAGAGTTCCCAGAGAGGCTGGTGGCGTCGGGAAGGGGTGCCTGGGTGGGAGCCGGCGGTGGCGGCAGCAAGGGGTGTGGGGCGAGGAGAGGGAGGATGGATGGAACGCGCTATAATAGCAGCTTTGTGCTCTGCTTCCCAGCTCCCTGGGAACGCCAGGAAGATTATGAAACCGGTGTCTTTGGGAATGCCAGGATATTAGCTGGAAAAAGAATAATACGAAAATAAAATAATGCTCGGGATGGAGACAGCAGACGATTAGCAGATGGAGCCAGGGCCTCCCGCTCCATGGAAGGAGCCAGGCTTGGCCCCGGCAGAAGGTTTCAGGGAAAGGCTGCCCGTGCTAATGAGCAGACAGGGCCTGCCTTCCAGCAAGATGTCTTCAGGAGGGAAACTGGCAGGCAAGGCTCAGCCTGCTGGTGGACCTGTGGGCCAGGAGAGGGACGGTAGGAGGCAAGGGGGCGCCACAGGCCTGGTCCTTGGGCCTGGACAGCCAGAAATGTCAGATTACCAGGAAGTCCACCACCCACAGCCCTTCCCTGGACTCCTTCAAGGTCCACCTCCCAAAGTCCTTCTCTAAGAAGCCTCCCTCATTAGACCCCACCATTCTGGAATGACTCTTATTCTGCCCTCCAGCACCTCAAAGATGCAGATCCTATTGGGTTGATTTGTACTCACATGGGAGTGCGTCTCTTGTCAGACAAGACTTCCCCGTGGGCCAGGCCTCCACCATCAGATCAGGGCATCATTAAGAAGTAAAGATCACTTTGCTCCCACCAAGGAGCGAGGAGAACACATCATTATCCCCTGCTTCCCTCTCTAGGACCCTGGCCATGCCTTCCCCACATAATGGATACACTCTGCCTCTCTCAGAAAGGCACCTAAGGGGACACCTGGGTGGCTTAGTCAGGTTAGCATCCAACTCTTGATTTTGGCTCAGATCATGATCTCATGATTCATGAATTCAAGCCCCACGTGGAACCCTGAGTCAGGCTCTGCACTGGTAGCACAGAGCCTGCCTGGGATTCTCTCTCTCCCTCTCTTTCTTTCTCTGCCCCTCCCTTGCTTGCTTGCTCTCTCTCTCTCTCTCAAAATAAATAAATTCAAAAATAAACATTAAGAAAAAAAGAAAGGCATCCAAGTAGGGAAGGGGGGCAACGTGACCACCCTCCTCATTTTCCTCAGGCATGATGTACTTCGCAGCCCTCTCAGTCAGAGATGGTCCTTGGACCAGCAGCACTGGCATCACCTGGAGTCCTCTTAGAAATGTAGACTCTCAGGTTCACCCAGACATGGAATCCAGAATGTGCAACAAAGCCACCATATTGCTCCTATGTTGACTAAGGCTGAGAAGCACTAAAGAAGTATCATGTAGTTATTCCTTACGATGCCTCTAGGATGTGGTGACTTTCACGGGTGAGGTAACAGAATCGCTAAAGGGATAAATGACGTATCCACAGCTAGGAAGCAGAGGGGGCAGAATCCAAACCAAACCTGCTCCCCTGAGAAACCTCACCTATCCCACCATGCTCCCACCTGGTGAATCAGCAGACATCAGTGACCAGTGGGTAAGACCAACCCCCAGGCAAGTAGCCGGGTCCTGGCACCCAGAGATCCCTGCCACCTGGTCCTATGATGCAGGGTGGACTTTAGTCCCTGTGCCTTGCTGGGGCATCAGTATGTCCCAGGACGAAAGAGAGCAGGTTCAGGGGCAGGGGCACATAAAAGTGGCGCTGGAGCTGAGAGAGAGAGAGAGAGAGAGAGAGAGAGTGTGTGTGTGTGTGTGTGTGTGTGTGTGTGTGTGTGTTGGTGCTGATGGAGGTTTGATTCACTGAAGTACAGAATGGTCCAGACAGTTACTGTCAAATGGGCCTGTGGCCCTGTCCAAATGCTGGCCACACTTAAAGACTTTCCAAGGCTGTGTCCTCCAACTCCAGGTTTGTGGGATCGAGCCTCTCCAAACACTGTCTGCCTCTGGCTCTCCATGTCAGCCAAGTTCCCCCAGGACTCAGAGGGCTTCACTATGTTGGTTTCTTCTCCGTATCACAGGCGAGTCACATCTGCTTCACAACCAACCACCTCCCCGTGTCTGTTGCCTTGACGTTTGATTTCAATGATCCCTTGCGACATTTTCTCCCACATGAAGAATAAACAGATTGGTCTCTCTGTTTCTGGGAAGCACCCCCCTTCATCGTCCTAGTCACCGAGCCATGAAAGCTTGGCAGTGGGGCCCCAGCCTAGTTCATCGTCTTCCCCCAGATCCTGGCCAGCCCCAGAACCCATCCACACTTCCGTCCATGTGTCTCTGGCTACCTCTGGCCTTGCATCCTCTCTCCCACGGCCCTGGCCTCCCTGCCCTGGGCGGCCTGGCAAGCGCTGCCTGATCCGCCTTCTTCACACAGCACTTAACCATGTGTGTCAGACTTGCCGGGGCCAACCATGAACTCATCGCAGCCCCAGGCCCACCCCGCCCGCCCCATGACCCGGCAATGGGAGAGGCCCTAGCATGTGCCCAGCGGAGACTCTGGGCCCATCTGACCCTCTCCAAACTCTGTCACTGAACTTCCCTCTACTCCTGCCCCTAGCTCCCACCTGAGATGGTCACCTCATCCCAGGTCACAAACCAAGACCCCTGATGGTCTCTGCCCTTCCACCCCAACCATCCTCCGTGACTACTTGATTAATGGCCCTGAAGCCCAGCTCTGACAAGAGCAATTCTCTGCTTAACCACCCACACTGGTTCCCTACTGCTCACTGAACAGAGTCCTGTGGCCATCATCAATAGCTCTTTGCTCAGCACTGTTTGGGTTTTTTTTTTCCTTTCTAGATACTCTTCTCCCTATCCTTTTTTTTTTTTTTAATATTTTTATTTATTTCTAGGAGAGAGAGAGAGACAGCATGAGCAGGGGAGGGTCAGAGAGAGAGGGAGACACAGACTGTGAAACAGGCTCCAGGCTCCGAGCTGGCAGTCAGCACAGAGCCCGACGCGGGGCTCGAACCCACAAACCGCGAGATCATGACCTAAGCGAAAGTCGGACGCTTAACCGACTAAGCCACCCAGGCGCCCCTCTTCTCCCTATCCTGATGGTGCTGTCAACTACAGAAAAGGGGCATGACCGAAGATGGCCAATCAGAACATCCATTCCACACCTTCAGGCTGGCATGGGCACATGACCAAGAGAGCTAGTCAGTCACACACAAGACTGTCACAGCATTATGGAGAAAATAGCACCCTCCTCTCTGGGACCTCCAGCTGTGAGGAAAACAGGATGCCAGGCAGGCTGGGCTACTTTATCTACCAGGACTTCACTGGCTGTCAAGTTGATGGCAGTCTTTTTCGTGCGCGCCATCTTTGTTGCCACACAGAATGCGGCAGTGAGAGAATGAGGCCAAGATGGAGGAGCACGTCAGAAACAGAGTCCTGCCAGGTTTAATGCCTGTTTACCTTCTGGGGCTCTTCCATCAATCTGAGCCCTTCAACTCCTTTTCTCTTTTTAGCCCATTTGATTGAGTTTCTGTTTGCCTTAGGGTGCCTGCCCAGCCTTCTCAGACCTGGCCCTGACTCAGTTCTACCACAGAGGCCTTTACCCTCTCACCTCTCCGCTGGAGCCACAAGACCACCCCCAGGCCCTGCCCTGTGCCCAAGACAGGCCCTTTCCGATGGGACAAAGGGAGTCGACAGACACCAGGCCTGCCCCACGAGCCCTCCAGGTGTGGCTGCTCCAGCTGGGGCAGCAGTTACCTCCCACCCAGCCAGAGCACGAGCCCAGCAGCCCAGAGCTCTGCTGTCTCCTTTCAGCCTCCCACCACTCGGCCCCAAAACATCATCAGACATCTGGCATTATCCGGCCCCCAGAGGGTTTCCTCTCTCACACTGCCACCACGGGACCTGGCCCACCATCAAGGCCTGAGAGGGCTGTAGCCAACGTCACCTCCCTTCGCTGTATCCATCCCACCAGATCCTGGGCCTGTCCCCTGTACTCCCTGGCTCAGGGCAACCCACTGCTCCTCACGCAGACCAAATCCTCATGTATGTGCGCACGTGCACACACACACACACACACACACACACACACACACAGCTGGTGTGCACAGACATGCTCGGATCCCATCCACTATAGAAGCTGATGGGCCCTGCTCCCTAAGTCACCGCCCAAAGGCCCAGGGGGATGGGCAGTCCTGGCTGGATTTCAGAGAAAGGGTCTCGGGCTGACATCTCCTCCCATCTCCAGGAATCCCCAGGCCGAAGCAGAGCAGAGAACGGTACTCCTCAGGCCAGCCAGGAAGGGCCTGCTTATCTTTTGGGGGAACACATCAGCCAGACCCTGGGTAACCCTAGCTGCCCCAATTTGGCTCCAGAGAGTGTGCTCTAAGGCAGGACAGCCAGCCTGAAGATTCAGTTTCTGAGGTATATCTCTCCCCCAGAATTCCCAGGGATGCCATGAGATGCCTTCTGTCCAATCAAGGACATTCAGGGATTATTAGACCTCTCGGGCTACTCCCTGGGGTGAGGCCAAAGCCTCCCAGACCCACCCTGCAGCAGCCGGCCTCTTCAGGAAGAGCCAGGGGACATGTGGATGGCTCGGTCAGTTAAGTGTCCAGTTCTTGATCTCATGTCTCACGTCATGATCTCACGGCTCGTGCGTTTGGGGCCCCGCATTGGGCTCTGTGCTGACCGTACGGAGCCTGCTTGGGATTCTGTCTCCCTCTCTCTTGGCCCTTCCCTTGCTCGCTCGCTTGCTTACTCTCTCTCTCTCAAAAATAAATAAATACATTTAAAAATTTTAAAAAGAAGAGCCAGGTCCCTCAGCTCCAGTCACAGGTCAGACCGAGACCTCTCTGCCTGCTCCCAACCTGACTACACAAAGAAGCAGTGGGTCTCCCAGCACCAAGAAGGGAGCCATTTTATTTCAGGAGCGCCTCCAGACTGCCACCCCACTTTCCCCACAGGAAACCCCAAGGGAACTGAAGCCAAGGTGACCAGCTGGTGCTGCATCTGGAGTCCTATCCCACACGCTCCTTCTTCAGCCCTGAACAGCCCTCAGAGAGCAGGTGCACCGCGCTGACCCACCATGGGCCCAGAGACCACCTACCAGAGTGCCCTCGAGGGCGAACACGGCCGCAGGCCCCGTCTTCTCCAGGGGCTCCATGCGGCGGCGCCAGCGGCGGCGGCGGAAGGCGTCCGTCTTGCGGTACTCCAAGTGGAACTTCCAGCCAAAGAGCGAGGCGTACTCCCAGCCCTCGCCCTCCGCCTCCGCCTGCCTGTGCTGCGTGGGGGAGAACAGGCAGACTCAGGCACTGCTGGGTGGCTTGCAGGGAGTCCTTGAGTTGGGCTCCTGCTGTGCCTCTCTGGCCTGCCCTCCACGATTCCCCACTGGCTCCACACCAGCACCCTCGGGTGGGAAAACCTGGGAAGGCCACCTGGAGGAGGGGGGCTCTGAGAGGCTTCTGCAATGACAGGAGCCCAGGTCAGAAAATCAGGAGCCTCACAGCCTGGGCTGTGAGGACCCGAGGAGCCAGAAAGGGAAGGTCGGCTAAAGCAGTGCTGAAAACACTTGGCTTTGGGTTTGTTTGTTTACTCGGATTATGAGTGGATTTCATGGATCCAAGGTTTTCTTGTCATTTCCTTTTTCTTCTTCACCTCCCAGCTTATAAAAATAGGAGTGGGTAAGTGAAGATCTGTTTCCTGGCCCCAGGCTCTTTCTTCCTGAGGCTAGGCCTAGGTCAGCTGTGGAGGGAACCCCACTCTGCATTTCCTTGAGGGGACCCTTTCCCAGACCTGGAGGGAGCCCTGGAAGTCCCTTCTTATTCAACTGGTGACCTGACACTGTCCTTAGATGTCCCTCAGGCTCAGGCCATGAACTAAGCAACAAATGCCGGTCCTAGAGGGCAGCTGAACCGGGCGAGCCACGCTGCCTGACATGGTTCCCCTCTGTCCCCTGGGTGCCCCTACAGGGAGAGTCGAGTCTGTCTGATTCATGGCAACAGAAATGGTTTGTTGCCTCAAAACCTTCCTTCTCCCTGGACCCAGGGACATCCTTGTCAAGATTCTCTGTGCTCAATGAGAAAGGAAGAAATGTGGGTGATGCCAAAGGCTACTTTTGGACTGGGGGAGGCCTGGTTTTTAGGCCAAAGTTCAGCGGTGTGCTTGGGAAGGAAGAACACAGAGCAAGAGACCCCGGGGAAGGCGGGCACTGAGGCTGTGCAGGACCTGAGCAGCCGCGGGACTCCAGGAGCAGGCGCGTGCGCTGTGTGCACTTGTATGTGCCCACGCTACACCTCTGTCCTGTGGGTACCCGGGCATGCCTGTGGGCATGGGTGCTTGCACCGTGTACACGGCCTCTGGTAAATGCTGAGGGCGCCCACCAAGGTCACTCTACCAGCCGGCCCACTCACACAGTACATACCTCCCCACCTGCCAGCTCCGGCAGTCCCCTTCTCCAGGGTGCTGCCCATGCTGAAGGAAACAAGCCCCGTGGGGAGAGTACGTGCCTCAGGCCACCTCCAGCAACCCCCAGCCGATGACACAGCTAAGAGGACATAAACTCCAGTCCCCTTGCCTCCAGGTGAGAATGATTCTCTGCTGCTCCAAGGTGCACTCCTCCCCAAGCCACAGCTCAGGCCAAAACTGACTTGATCTAACCCAACATCTGTGCTCCCAGCACTCCTGAGAGCACTGCTTCAATAAACTACCTGCAGCCAAGCCTGTGCTCAGACTCTGCCTCTAGGACACCGAGCCACAGCCAGAGTCTGGGTATGTCTTTGTACCTTCCCGGTCTGTGTGCAATTCCAAGTGCATCTCCTTGCATAGTCATGGGCATTTGGGTGTTCTCTGTCTATGAGCAGCTGGACATGCATGGTAAGATCTGTGTGCGTGCTGTGCATGTGGCTGGTGTGATCTGTGAGCATCTCGAGGGAGCTCAAGTGCCTTATACGTGTCCCGAGCACACACACTTGTGTCTGTGCACACAGGTGTGCTCCTGTGCCCAGCTGGCCTCCCCCAGCCAGGGCTTCACCCCCACCCACCACCTACTGGGCTCACCCTCTTCAGCGCCTCCATCTGGCTGAGGTCCCTCCTGCGCAGGCGGACCCAGCGTCGCCGACGATGCGTGTAGTACATCTTCTCAGCAGGAACCCAGTGCTTTGGCTTCCGATCCGGGGGGATGGGGATACTGTACTCCCAGCCTAGGGGAAGGGCACCTGCCAGTCATTGCCCGGCCATTCCCCATCTCTCCGGAGGCTATCTCTCCCGTAGGGGCACACTCACAGGCTCATGAGTGACCACTGACTCTTAATTTATAGCTACAAGTACAGGCTGATCCACAAAGTCTCGTGGATAAAGCAGCTCATTGAAGGCCAGTTTCCCAGGGCAAAAGGCCCAACACTCAGCTGTCGCACCAGCACACCCTTGAATTTGCTGGGATGGGTCTCACCGGGCCCCACGTGCTGCCCACCTTGCTCGTCAACGGCCCGATTGAGGTCCGTGGACCACTCTTCATCTTCCCACTTCCAGCCCAGGGGGCACTCAATGTCATCCTTGGGAAGCACTTTCTCCCCATTCTAGGACAGGCAAGTGTGAGAAGATACAGGTGTTAACAGGGAAGCAGAAAAGATGCAACTTGACAACATACATCCTCGAAGCCCCAGGTGCCACTCCAGATCAGCGTCCAACCCCCACTGGTTCTCACACTGCTTCTCTGGAAACCAGAGCATGAAGGGGAGAACTCGGGAACAGGGAAGAAAATGTCCCATCTTCTCTGAGCTACAGGCTCAAATGTCCAGGACCCCAGGAAAGAAAATCGCACCTGCCACTCAAGCACCCACTTACCACATCCGTATAGTTGTCACTCATGTAGATCCACTGGCCTCCAGGAAGCCGGGTCTGGTTCTCAAACACCTCCTCCACGAAACTCAGGTGGCCCGCATCAATGTCATGGAGCAGGCTGAAGTGAGGGAGGGAGGGCTCAGAACCTCCTCACCCACCCACCACCTCCAGCAGAGGACCTCAAGGCCTTGGCCAACCTTCCCAGCCTCACACCACCAACAACAAGAGGGTAAAGAGAAGAGGGAAAGGAGGGACAGAGGGTCAAGGGGAGAGAGCAAAAGGGGATGCAGGGACACCTAAAGACACTCACAGACAGAAGAATACGCCACCACCAAGATAAGGAAAAAGAAAGACATAGAAAAGAGAAAGAGGGCTGAAGACATCAAAAGCCTGGTGAGTAGTTGAAACTCAACAGATAGATAGTTGTTGAAATGGAAAATGCCATCAAGCTGTACGCTTAAGATTTGCATGCTTGAGATAATATATATTATACTTCAATTTCTTAAAAGTAAAAAAAAAAAGAAAACAAAGGAAATCCAGTTGTTGAACATCAATCAAACAGGAAAAGACAGAGGAGAAAGAGATAAGGGACAGTGATGCAGGTAGCCAGCCTTGTTCTGAGAGGCACTTAAGAGAGAAGGAGGGGCCTCAGGCATGGGAAGGGTTGACATGGAGAGGAAGAAACAGGCTGTGGCCTCTTGGATAAGAAGGTTGCAACCAACAGATGCAAATTCAAATGGAGGCCAACTTTAGTTTAATAATAAAGGACTTCCTTGGAGCACCTGGGTAGCTCAGTCAGTTAAGCCTCAGACTTCAGCTTGGGTCATGATCTCACAATTTGTGAGTTTGAGCCCCTGTGTAGGGCTCTATGCTGACAGCTCAGCCTGGAGCCTGCTTTGGATTCTGTGTCTCCCTCTCTGCCCCTACCCCGGCTCACTCGCTCTCTCTCTCAAAATAAATAAACATTGGGGCGCCTGGGTGGCTCAGTCGGTTAAGCGTCCGACTTTCGCTTAGGTCATGATCTCACGGTTCGCGGGTTCGAGCCCCACATCGGGCTCTGTGTTGACTGCCAGCTCACAGCCTGTAGTCTATTTCAGATTCTGTATCTCCCTGTCTCTCTGACCCTCCCCTGCTCACGCTGCCTCTCTCTCTCTCTCTCTCAGAAATAAATAAAACATTTAAAAATAAATAAATAAATAAACAAACATTAAAATAATAATAATAAATAATAAAGGACTTTCCAATTGTTAGAGCCCTTCCAGAAAAGAATGGCACCTAGCCAGCCCCTGGCCCCAGAAGGGTTCAAGTGGAAGTCCCCATGAGCATAGGGGCAATAGGAACAAGTAGAGCAATTCATAGGACTGTAGCCTTTCAGAGAAAGGACCAGGGCAGATGGGGGTCCCCCAGCCTCCCTGCCCATGACTCACGTCTTCTCCGGACACACAAACCAGTCTCCAGCCCAGGTCCAGCCGGTCGAGGGGCGGAAGCTATCTTTGGGTAGCTTGATCTTTCCCGTGACATCAGAAAACTTGGGGTAAGTGAGGCCTGTTGTGCCCCAGTTCCCAACCAGGGCCAATTTGGTCTGGTTCTCATACTGGAGAGTAAGCAGTAAAGAGAAGCGAGTGGGGACCAGCACAACTTGGGAGGAGGGGGGCAGACAGGCCAGGCCAGCAGCACTCACAGTTTCAGCAAAGACGGACAGCTTTCCCTCAGCAAACTGGTTGAACTCCTTCTCATCCACAGAAAGCCCAAACCAGAGCTTCACCCGTATCTGCACTGGCATCCGGGCTCCAGGCACCCCCTCCATTGGATACTAGGTACCAGAGAAGGACAGAAACCCATCATTCCCTTTAGGATCAGGATGTCCCAACTGAGACAGGAGCGGTGGGTGGGTGGGGGAAATCCTCCAGGACTGGACCTATTATCCTGACACCCACTAGATATATGTCCTCTTGGAGGACTTACCAGAATTTCACGGAAAGGGAATATATAAATTTTTTTTTTAATTTTAATGTTTATTTATTTTTGAGACAGAAACAGAGCACGAGCAAGGGGAGGGGCAAAGACAGAGGGAGACACAGAATCCAAAACAGGCTCCAGGCTCTGAGCTGTCAGTACAGAGCCCGACATGGGGCTGGAACCCACAGACTGCGAGATCATGACCTGAGCCGAAGTCGGACACTCGACCGACTGAGCCACCCAGGCACCCCGGGAATGTATAATTAAGGTTTCTCCCCACCCACCAATATTCCTCCTCTCCAAAGAAGACTACATCATCCACACCTAGGCGCTCTCTGACAAGATGAGTCACGCCTAGACTAGGGTCCCCCAATCTCCCCTCCCACCACATACCATTTCTGTTTCTTCTAGAATAACACTGCCCAATGGAACATGGAACATTTCTGTTGTAATGAAAATGGTTTCTATCCACATGGTCCAATCTGGTAGCACAGCTTCCATGGCAACTGAACACTTGAAACGTAGCTGGTGTGACCAAGGAACTAAGTTTTTAGTTTTATTTCATTTTAATTAACTTAAATGTAAATAGGGGCACCTGGGTGGCTCAGTTGGTTGAGCGTCCGACTTCGGCTCAGGTCATGATCTCATGGTTTGTGGGTTCGAGCCCCGCGTTGGGCTCTGTGCTGACAGCTCAGAGCCTGGAGCCTGCTTCAGATTCTGTGTCTCCCTCTCTCTCTGACCCTCCCCTGCTCATGCTCTCTTTCTCAGAAATAAATAAAACATTAAAATTTTTTTTTAAAAATGTAAATAGCCCCTTATGGCCACCATATTGGACAGTGCAGTTCCAGAACATATGTCTAAAGGAGATAACAATGATCCAGGTCTGGAAGGGGAAGTTAAAGCTTCCTCCTTAATTTTCAGTTTGTTTGAGACACAGGGTTGTGTTTTTGTTCATTTTGTTTTGGCTCGATGTTAGCGTATCATCTGATAGCCCTGTCCTTTCAAGCGCTTATCAGCATGTTAACCACTCATCACTGGTCTTCAATTGCTTATTATCCTGAAACTTTCAGAAGCTCTGCCAAAATGGAATAACCACAACAACCCAACATGAAACATTTATTCTCCGCAACCACTTCACTGTTTGACTGAAATCAATGGTCAGATACGGCCTGAGGAACAGAAGTTCACTCTTAGAACAACACCCCGTCTCTTATAGGACGAGGCACATTAAGTACCTAGGTTTCGTGAGCAGGAGCCTGGAGGGGTACTTCCTCCTCTGCAGTGGGGGTGGGGGCTGAATGAGAGGAGAAGGGAGTTTTGATGGGTTCAGAGGAGGAAAACGGGGCCGAGGTAAGAGGTCCCCAACAGGCAGAGGAGGCCTAGACCCCAGGAGGGGGAGCCCAGGCCAGGTAAGGGGTCAGAAAGGGGTGCAGGACATGCCAAGACAGTGATGGCCTCACCCTTCACCCGGCCTCCCTGCTTTTGGTTCATCCATGGTAAAGCCTGGAGGAGGCCCTGACCCCACATGTCACCCCCTGGAAACCTCCCATGACTGCTGGCTTCAGCTGTCCCCTCCCTGGGGTGGTTAGTGGCCTTTTTCCCTCCAAACCACGAGCCCCAGGGAGATGGCAGGAATGCCTGACCCTCCCTTCCCCCTCCACCCCCAGTCTCTCCCCTGCCCTCCCCCAGACGGGGCCAGCCTGCCGGACCCAAAATAGCAACAGCAAATAAAGAAATGTCTAGTTTGGGGCTCCTCTCCCTCTCTACTGGTGCTCATTTTTTCCAACTTTGGTTTAAGTTAAGAAACACCAATGTTTTCTTGGTCTCTGCTTGCTGCCAACATTTTTGTAGAGCTTGCTCAGGAGCTACTGGCGGGGCTCGTAAACTCAGTGGGGAAGACTGAGAGAAACAATTCTATATCTCTTNAGGCTGCAGGGCCGAGAGGTCAGAGCCTGAAACTCATCCTATTCAAGTACATCCCCACCTGCACTCTAGCCAGACAGCCTTTCCCGGTTAACCCCACGCCGACGCGGCAGCTCCTTGACTTCCTTTCCCTTCTGCCCTGCGAGGCGAGGAGCTGGCTTGGGAAGGAGAAAGAGCAAGATGCTAGGAGGTTAGGACTGTATGGGGAACATGCCCCAGCTGGCATGTATGCAGGTGAGAGGGGGCAGCCCACTGCCTGACACCTCCCCACTCTCTCTCTAAGCAAAGCTGGCCTCCCCCATGACCCCAAGTCCAAGTATCTGCTCATCTCTGCCTTTATGTCAGCCTCCGGTCATGCTGGTGGAGGCTCTTCTCCCCTGGGAGCAAGGGAGCTCCTCAGGGGGATAAAGAGGAGACAAGTGGGGAGAAAATGACCCTCTTTGATCACCTCGTTCCAGCAAGACCCATGACCTGTGTCACCTAATTCAATCCTGGAAACCTATGAAGTGGGCAGCCTTGTGTTCATTTTACAGGGGAGAAGACGGCCAGCAGTTCAGAGACGTTAGGCGACGTAGGATTCCAGCCAACCCTGTAACCTGTCCACATACACTGTGCCATTGAAACCTGTCCTCTCTACCCACCCCAGGGAGTGACAAGAATGACTAGCCAATATGTGAATGGCTGGAGCAACAGCCACTGAGAGGCTTGAGGCTAAGGCTAGCCAACAAGGACTTTGTTGGAAGAGGAGAGGAAGGTGCTGGTCCTGGTGTGGATGGAAGGAGGGGTGGGGGACGGAAGGCTGAGAGCAAGGGCCTGGGGCAGATGGGCCAGGTTGGGAAGAAGGCCAGATGGCTTATAATGTCTACAGAACCATCTGGAGTGAGCGGTGAGTGGCAAGGGGCAGGCCTGCCTTCCAGAGCCACTCCTCCTCCGGCAGGACAGCTTTAGTGGCAGCCCTCCTAACAGGGACTCTCTTCTCAGACCCAGGCAAGTCACAGCACAGGAAGGGATTCCCCTGAATTGTGTCCTGGCCACCAGGTCACAGTATACTCCAAGCAAAGTGGCCTTGGCTCTCTATTCCCACATTAATCCAGAGAGGAGGGTAGGGGACCTCAGGTACCTGCTCACATCCCTGTGACCTAACCCAAGGCTGGCCAGTCAAGAAGATAGACAGGGAGCGAGGATGGGGGTTGGAGGAGGAAGAAGGGGAGGAGAGGTGCGGGCAGGACATGAAGGGTACTGGATTACTTGCCCCCAGCCCCCTGAGGGGCCAGAGCCTTAGGTACACTCGGTGCCCAGACACCAGCCTTCCCACAGGGAAGAACTTGAATCTGAGCATGATCCCAGCTGTAGTCAAAGCACTAGGGCAGGGCATGGAGGTCTGTGCCAACGCTCTTATAGGCCAGGATGAGGGCTGAGAGCCGAACCCCTCTACTAGAGACCTGGTTGGGGAGATGGAGAACAGCCTCGGGAGTCAGCCCCTCCCAGAAAGCCGGGGGGCAGAGGGGCACAGACCCTGCCTCATTCATTCCCAGCGCCCCTGGATTCCAGCTCTCACCTGCCAACTTTCTAGACCAGGTGTGTGGAGTCTAAAGACTTAGCAGGGGAGAGAGAAGGGAAATGGTTTTTCACAAAGCCCTTGGCCCCTGCTGAGGGTCAAGCCTAAAGGTTTTTGGTTAGATGGAGAACAAGAGGGGACACGGAACAGGAAGGGGACAACCTGGGAGAAAATACGATCACAGCTTGAGAAAAAAGAACCTACTTTCAGAAATATCGTCTGTAGCTTCCCACAATTCTTGCCACAGTAGCTGGCGCCCCGCCGGGAGAAGAGGACCTCATGGGCGGGCACCCGCTGGTACGCCACTCGCTTGTCTCCCTGCAGCATCCAGATGATGATGTCCGGCAGGCTGTTCTGGGGCTGGAGAGAGGATGGCGGTCTGGGTGGGGAAGGCCCACGCCTCGCAGCCCACCACGAGACACCCAAGCCTCTCCTCCCAGCTCCTGGCTCTCCCACCGCCCACTCTCAAGGGCCCCCTTGACCTCCCAGGGCTGGCTGGGCACCTCTGTCTTCAGCAGCTACGAGCCCCCAAGGACAGGGCATGAGGCTGCCTCCGCTCACATCAGGAGCCTGCCAAAAATTCACTGAGCTGAGTCCACATTTTCTGCGAAGAGATACTCCTGCATGGAGCCCAGAGCTTATGTTCTTGGACCTCCCTCCCCTGGGTAGATGGATGCTTCTTGGCGGGGACAGAGATTGGAGGATTTGATTTGACCTGAGACAGGACATCACACTTAAGATGCTATCCTTCGTCCTCACCCCTGAGAGTAGCAGCGAATCCATAGATTTCCCCCTTCCTCCTTCCCAGAGGACACTCCCAACCTCCTCTCTCTAATAGCAGGGACTTGTGGGGTCTGGTCCTTTTCTGGGCATAGTGACACTGGATTCTGAAAATGGTGACTGGCCCAGAACAAAACTGCAAGGCCCTGAGTGAGAGCCATTGGGCATAGCCCATCTGCTTCCAAAGTTGGTGAGCAAAGTGGCTCAGTGAGGTGGCCCTGGGTCTCTAACAAGGGCCACCACTGACAGCTGATGCTCCTGGAGCCTCACTGGGCACTTCCCGACTGCACTACACCCTACAGCAAGGACAGGCAGCCCTATTCGCCAGGTGAGGAAATCCAAGCTCAGAGAGGGTAGGAGCTACCCAGGTTCCTCTGACTCCAAATAGTGGTTCCTAACCACTCTTCCAGTGTGGTGCCCAGACAGCAGCAGCTGCATTCGCTCCTGGGAACTTGCTAGAAATGCAAATTCTCAGGCTCCACACGAGACATGCAGGATCAGATGGGGTTTGCAACCTGTTTTAAACAAGCCCTTCAGGGGACTCTGATGCACACTCAAATTTGAGAAAGACCCTCTCTGGGTTCCCTTGCAGTCAATAGCACGCACTTGACCTTAACCCCTCCCAGCCATATCACAATCTGTGCTGAGAGTTCCAGGGTCAATCTGGGCCAAGATGATGGAAGGCAGCCTTTGTCAGATTGGTTCGTGGCCACTGCATAGGGTCAGCCTGTGGCTGGGCAATACAGTGTTCCCCTAGGTAGGGGGCCACAGCTCAGGAACGAGTCCAAGGCTCACTCTCAGGGACCAACTTTTTGGGCTGCTCTGAGCAGCCTCCTACCTCCTGGACCCCCCTCTCCCCTTCCACAACTCGCCTCTCCAGAAGTCCCTCTCAGGCCCTGCCCTTTGCCACATTCCTTCTGGGGAGATCCTTCCTCATCATCCCCACCCTCCTCCATAGGGGGGACCACACACCTCTGGTCGGAGTGGGCAACAGCTGCTCTGCCCATGACATATGAGCAGAACTTTGTCCTAGTTCTGGACAAATTTGGAGAATGCTGGCTTGCCCTGGGAACTGGGTGGGCACACTGGACCTGGGGTGGGGAAGGGGGTGGTATGCAGGTGGGGACAAACTGCAGCCACTACTCTCTGATTCAATATAACCGACTTCAGAGCTACTGCAAAGCAGCCTCCTCAGGCCTGGGGCTCAGAGGCACTCAGGATAGCAGGAAATGCAGGGCCACCAGAGAGAGAGGCAGGTTCAAGGCCAGGTGCAGACAGGTGCTAGTTGGCAGGTCCCCAGGGAAGCAGACCCCAGCACTGAACCTGGAGCCAGGCATCCCGGACCCAGCTCTGTCTCTGACATACTTGGGTGACATTTACTGAGCACATTTGGGGGCACCTAGTGAACAGAACTACACACTGGGCTCTGAGCTAGGCCCCATAACACCCAGGATCTCCTGCTGCTGCAAATGGGGGCACTGAGGATTAGAAACATTGAGTCACCTGTCCAAGCTCACGCAGCCAGAGCTGGATCACACTCCAGACAAGTCCCCATGTCCCTCCCCGTTCTGATGTTCTCAGGGAAGAGGAAGAAACCCTCCAGGGTTGACTACCTCCTCCGCCAGGGCCCGGAGACGTAGCAGCCAGTCTTCCGCCTGCTCCAGGGCAGCAGGGAGCTCGCTGTGGCCAAGTTTCAGTGCCAAGGCCGCCTCAGCGATCTGGCCTAGGTGACGGCTGCGCAGCCTGTACAGGTACTGGTCCAGGTGGGTGGCAGAGGGTATCTCTTGGACGTCGCCTAGGGGCTGGCTGTAAGGGACAGACAGATGAGATGAACCCAGCAGTCGGCCAGGTCCAAGTACACGTGCTGTACACACACATGCACACAGACGCCTCCCCCAAATAGGCCCTACACCCTCCACCTGCCTGTTGGGTACTCCATGTGCCCTGGGTGCCTTCCCCAGCCTGACCCACAGGCACAGTCATCTCCGTGTGACCTGCTCCATCCTCACCTCCTCCAGGAAGCCTTCCCTCACTACACTGGTCTGTGTGCCTCTTGCTCTGAAGTCCTTCAGCTCTTTATTCTGGAGCAGCCTGTTTGGAACTTAGGAGCTCTTTTGCATGTGTGTCGCCTCTGCCCAAATGACTGCAAGCCCTCAGAGGGCCCAGCAGGTCCCTCCGTGCCCTGCATCCTCCCAGAGCAGGGGCTGGAGTGCTAAGTTGCCCTTGGCTGAAATGAATCCATTCTGTTGTATGCACACGTTCTTCAGGAGGGAAATTTATGGACCCCTGACAAGCCACTGCAGACAGACACTGTGGGGAGGCCGGCAGCCAGCAATACAGATGTGTGACCTGGGGCAGCCCCACGACACCCCTCCCAGAAGCCTTTGGAGAGGAGGTGCGGGGTACATACAGCCCCAGAAATACAACCCTAGGCCCCAAATGGGGGTTGGGTTTAAACTCAATCCTATTTGGAGGCAAAGAACTCTGACCCTCCCCATCCCTCTGGGCTCCCTAGAAGTCTTTCTTCACATGGCCCTTCCTCACCATACTAAGCCTCCAGGGCCAGTCCATACACACACAAGGGTCATGCAGGGAAGGTGGGGCGGGGATGTCTGCGCTCTCCCTCACCAGGCAGGAGCCCTCTGGATTATCCCTGCCTGGGGGTGTGGAGGCCGCTCCACCCCTGCCCCACCCCCACTGAGCCCTTGACTCCCAAGCAGGACATCAGTCAAACCCGCTCCACCAGTCCTGCCCCCACCACTTGCAGCCCCCCCACCTCACACTCCCCTCCCCGCAGTGTCTCGACTCCGGCTCCCGGCTGATTTATTTTTCTGCCAATTTCCCCGAGCTATGCAGAACCAATTACCGCCGGAGCGCAGCGGCACCGCCGCCGCCAGATACACCACTCTGGCAGGCCCTCGGCGCACTACATTTTTCCTGTTATTTTTTTTAATTGAATTTTTAGGGTGGGGGGAGCAGTACGCAAACTCCATCTCGGGGAAACTTAAGCCCCGGGGCCTGTCTCAGGTCACGTACTGCACACCCTGTAGTAATATAATATTTACTGCCCCGAGGGTGCCGCGGATGGGGCTGCCCCAGGCCAGGAGAGGGGCGGCCTCCATCCCCAGCCCACTCACTCAGGGTGGAGGGGCATGCCGGTGGGTAAAGGGGGGCCTGGGCCAGAGTCCTGGGCTGGGGCCTGCCTGGGAAGGAGGCCTGAGTGGGCCTGAGGGTGGGGGCAGGCAGATCTGGAGTTGGATATGGAGAGCTGAGCCAACCAGGCTGATTTATGCTCCCAGGCTAGGTGGGGAGCCGGGAGGGACTGCCACCAAAGGGAGATTTTCATAGAGGCCACCAGTCCGGCCAAACCCCCCCAGAAACAGCCAGGACCATGACTGCCACCAGCAAGATGTCTTGGCCCTTTCCCACCCCAGGAAAGCCCAAGACAGAGGGTACCGAAGGAAAGGGAGACTGGAAAACGGAGGTCAGATGCTATTGTGCCCCCGACCCCAAACGGGGGCTGTTGCCCTGCCAAACCTGGCTGACTCGGGAATAGTAGGTAGGCCCAGGGCAGGGTTCGGTGCAGGCTGAGAGCAGAGCTGGACACTCAAAGTCGCTGCTGCCCCCTGCAGTGAATGCGTGTCCTTATCAAGAATAGCCATCTGGGAAGGACAGTGTCTGGCCTGAAAGATGAACTGGTCCAGGGATCATTCATTCCATTCCTCATGAGTTAGTCCTGTCTCAGGGCAGGGGGTTGTGGGGGGAACCCCGGCCTGCCTGCAGGGATCACCCAGAACAGAGAGGCCAACAGGCTAGATCCCCACTGAGCAGCCGCAGAGGCAGAAGTACTTCCTGGAGGAATCTCGTCAGGCCAAGGGCCAGATGGCGTTCTGGCCGAAAGAACAGCACGTGCACAAGACGAAGGCTCAGGGGCAGGAGGGAGCACACGCGGGGTGGTGAGAGGCTCCAAAGGGCCGGAGGGTAGGACTTCTGGTGCGCATGAGGCAGAGGGGGGGTGGGACAGAGAGGCCCCTCTGCCAGGATGAGAGCTAGGACTTTTTCTGAAGGCAGCGGGGGCCACGCAGCCAAGGTGGCGCGGCAGAGTTTTAGGAAGACTCCTGAGAATGAACTGGATGTGCCGGCAGAACATTCAGGCAGAGATGTGTAGCAGGCAGATGGGTCCGCAGGTCTAGGGACCCGAGGAGAAGGCTGGCCTGGAAGAACAGAGGAGGCACCACTCGCAGGGGCAGACGGGCTACCCGGGAAAAGGGGGATGTGAAACCAAGGACACTGATTTCGGAGGCGGGACGAGGCTGGCTGAAGGAATGTGAGCAGCTAGTGGTCAGCGCTAGTGCACTGGCTTGGGGCCCCAGCGCTTGTCAGCACGGAGCCAGAGGCGAAGGCAGCACTCTTGCTGCTGTCCTGGGGCTATTGGTGACCTCAAGTGGTGCCTGAAAGAATCTGTCCCGACGCTCACTATTCCTCCCTGGAAAGCCATTTGTGCATTCCAAGAAGATGGGAACCTTCCCCCCAACTCCTGATCCTCTAACTCAATGCCCCCAGGGGGCCCCCAGGACCCTCTATCCCCAGGAGAGGGACTCTAAGGGGACCAGGCTTTGGCAGAAATGTGAGACTAGAGTCCTGAGAGGGGCAGCGAGGGCAGCCCAGGACTCTGGTCCCATTCATCTCCAATGTTTCAGGCACCTGAGACCTCCCAAGGTCCACACGACCCATGAGTCAGTCAGGAGCAGTGCTGCGAGTAGAGCCCATAGCCCTGGCCTGCCCGCCACACCCAGGCTGTCAGGCTCCAAGCCCCTCCCTGTGCTGACTGCGCCCGCCCCATGTGCCCCTCCAGCCTCACTCTGTCCCCCAACTTCCAGACCACAGATGTCCTCAGGTACTTCCCACCCAACACGGCCAGTCCTCGGGTCCTCATCTTCCTCTAAAGCTGCTCTTCTCCCACCGATCCCCTCTGAGAATAGCCCTATGTCCACCCAACTGCTCTGGCCAGAGCTGGGGGATTATTCTGGACGTTCCTTGAGCCCCCACATCCAACCAGACCCAGTCACTTGCTAGAGGTGTGAATCCTAGCACAGAAAGGGTTCACTATGAGGCCACTGTCATTATGATACCTCCTCAGGAGTGCACACTGCCCTGTGCCTCTCTCGGCCCCCATCCCTCCCCATGCCATGGCTTGGGTGACACCTTCATCCAATGTCCGCTTACCACCCCACCAACCCCCCTGCCTTACACTGCAGCCAGGGAGAGCATCTGAACCACAAGGACCCCTGTGGCCCCACCCAAAGCCTCCCAGAGCTGAGCTCACCTTGGCGGACCCCTGAGGCCTGTGTGTCCCATTTGGCCTTCATCTTCCCCTGCCAACCCCGGGAGGAAGCGGGCATTTTAGACTTCTGCACCCTTGCCTGGACAGTTCTCTCTCCAAAAGCTGGCTCCTACTCTTCCTTCAGAGTTCACATCGGGGGCATCCCCTACTCCAGGAAGCTTCTCTGAATTCAACTTGAGCTTGATGCACCTGCTCTGAGCTCCTCCAGCACAC
This sequence comes from Crocuta crocuta, assembly GCF_008692635.1. Classification (NCBI taxonomy): domain Eukaryota; kingdom Metazoa; phylum Chordata; class Mammalia; order Carnivora; family Hyaenidae; genus Crocuta; species Crocuta crocuta. Next base: position 3,719,532 of record NW_027530368.1, read on the forward strand.
GCCTCCAACTCCCCAACATAACGCTGCTTCACTTGCTCACTTTTGCCTTTGTCACCTCGAGAGGGGCTGAAGCTGCAGCCTTGTCAATATGCTTTAGGTGTCTGGCACGGAGCCCACCAGCCTTCAGAAAGATTTGGAGAATGTGTGAATGATCTGCCTGGAATTCTACCACTGAGGGGCAGGGGAGTTTCTTTGGGGTAATGTTTTGTTTGCTAAAGACGTGCTTCCCAACCAGGATACAGAGAATGAGAGGGCACTGTGTCAGGCAGCCACGGTTATCAATTTCTGAGTGTGAAGGCACTTCTCAGACATTCAGCACGAGGGGGAGGAAATGATAAGATTGAGAGGAGAATAGAATACAGTTTCATACATTTACACTTAACTCCACAGAAAGTAGAAAAACAACTGTGTATCATTAAGCCCATTTAACAGCTGAGAAAACTGAGGTCCAGAGAAATGAAGCGCCCAAAGCTACAATGCTGGTTAAAGGGACAAGAAGCTAGATCTTCTGACATTTTTTCTTAATGGTAATTATAGCTCCCATTTATCAAATACTTCCTGAAAGACCAAGCATTTTGCTTACATGCTATTAGAAGCAGTTCTTCTTAATATGTGGTTGAAGAGGAAGAAACCGAGGCTCAGAGAAGGTGGGTGGTGAGCCCCAAATCACCCAGCAGTGGAGGGGAGGCTGAGATGCTCCCCTTTGGCTGGGCCTCTGAGCACCCCCGCTTTCCATCACCCCCAGAGCCCTCTTTTCCTGAAGCTGACAAGCAGCCGTGTTAATAGAAGGCTAAATAGAAAACGGGGTCCCCGATGTGGCCTTGGGGAGGAGGGGCACTGTCACCCCCACCAGCCAGCTCCTCCTGGAGATTCCATCAGGGAACTAGAAGGTCGGGGATCAGAGACACAATGGTCCCCATTCAGGTGAGCTGGGCCGCGCCAGGCCCGCAGCTGCCGCTGCTGCAGGGAGATTTATGACCTGCTCTAAATGTCACCTTTTCAACTCCCCGCGCTGGCTCCACCACCTTTGGACTCAGCACGGGCTGGACTGCTGGCCAAGCGCGGCTGGGGAGACGTGCCGCCACTCACTGCCACACACGAGCACTCCTAGGGCGAGGGCCTGGCTGAGCCAGGAGGGGAGGGCACGTGGGTGCCAGGCACCACCTACCTGCAGTCTGAGATGAGCTCATCCATCAGCTGAGCCAACAGGGAGCCCAGGTCCTCACTGCTGCACTGCGCCTTCAGGGCCAAGTGGACTTGCTCCAGGCCAGCTTCCTGCGGAACCGGCAGGCAAACTTGGGACCATCACTTAGGGCAGAAGGTACACACCAGATCCCCAACCCCCAGGCCCCGTCACTGACATCTGAATCCGTCACCCTGAACTGAAGGAGAGAATAGGTAGAGCAGAGAAGGCAGAGCCCAGACCCAAAAAACTAATCTGTCTCGCCTCAAGAACCTTCCTGGGCTCCCCACACCAAACAGATCCAAACTCCCAAGCCTGGGACCCCAACCGCAGGCCTGGCTGCAGGACTTGAGTGCCGTGTGCAGGCTCCCACAGGACTCCGCCCATTCCACTCCTCACGGGGCCCCCTCGAGCCGGTCTGACATCTCACAGGTAAGGACCTGCTGAGCCCACACCAGTCCCCACCCGAAAGGGCGCATCCTTCCAATCATCCTGCCCTTCCTTCAGGAACAGACAACCTCCAAGAGCAGGGAGTTCCCTCTCCAAACTCACAGCCCCGTCCCTCCCTGGTCACATCCGTCTCCTCCCGGGGCTCCTCTGCAGCTATCTCCATGGGCCTCAGCCCCAAGCTGCGAGGCAGAGAGCCCTCACAGGATACCTGTCAGGTAGAGGGCTCGCCCCTCAGTCCTCTCAGGTCCCCTCCCCACCTGTCAGCCTCCCTGAGCACATGCCATTCTGAGGACAGGCCTCGGGAAGGACGCCCAGTCAGGACCCTCAGGGAGCGTCTTGTGGGAGAACGGCTGAGCCCCAAGGAGTCTGGACCTGCAGAACACGGACACCAAGCCCTCCAGAACCTGGGTGCTGACTAGTCTCCTCCTTCCCCAAGAGCTGCCAGTCTCGAGAAGTCCGGCCACCATGCCTTCACATAGGCCTGTATCCCCTCCCTGTCCCGCCAAGGCCCCAACCCCCTAGCCCTCCCCCATCCTGCTCACTGTGCTCACTTCTGCACCCACAGACATGCCCAAGCCTCTGCGACCCCCTCCGCCCACCCCACTGCTCCTGGCCTGCTCCAGCAGCGTGGCTGCCCCTGCCTCCCCGAGGTTCCCATGGGCCACACTCCTTGTGGATGAGCCTCCGTGCACACACAGAAACAGCCTGGGGCCACCACCAGGATCACAGCTGCACGCCCTTGGCCTCTACACCTGTGTGCACTTTGTTCTCCTCCACTCTGGCCAAATGCCAGGCCCTCCACTCTCAGCACCCACAGGGAAACCCCCCAGAGGGCCCTGTGGTCACGTCCAAAGCAGGGCTCACCACCTGACCTCGTACCCTCTGCTTCTCTCTGCCTTTCCAAGTCCTCAGCCACCAAGTCTTTCTAGCCCAAGTCCTGCAGCTGTGTTCCCGAGGTCCCTCCTGCCCAGCGCCTCGTCCACCGCAATGGCAGCCTAACAGGGCCCCTGCCTCCCATCGCCTCACGGCCTCTGCAATGCCCTCCTAACGCTCCTTGGCCCTCCCCCTCCTCTGAGCCCCCATCCTTCCCTGTGGTTCTCCTGGAGTGTCACCTGCACTTCCGTTTGGAACCTCTGGATGAGAGGTGTAGGGTGAACCTGTGCTTGCCTTCACTAAACTGGCTCCTGAAGGCCTTCTTGTTCAAGTCTACCCGTGGCTGCAAGCCTCCAGCACAAACCCCTGCGTGTGGTAAGAGTCAAAGGCAGCTGGTGAATGAATGGATGGATGGATGGATGGATGGGTGCGAGGCTCCATCCTGCTGCTCCAGCTTGCTTCCACTCAGCTCCTTCTCTGCACGGTCTCCTACCTCAGCCTGGGCTCCCCAGGTCACTCTCACTCCCTCTCTCTGGTCCACAGGCCCCCCGTAGGGGTAAGGGGCGTGCACAAGGTGTGTGCAGGCGTGAGGCAGTTTCTACTCACCAGCCGGTCGGCGACCCTGAGCAGCTGGTTCCGAGCCTCAACTCTGTGGCTGATGTCCTCCCAGTAGGATGACAGCACCACCACGGGCTTCACGTTGCCCCAGGGCAAGTAGTAGTAGTGGCACCCTGGAAAGAGGCGAAGGGCCTGGTACTGAGCCAGGAGCACAGGGTGGGTGGGAAAGGGCCCGAAGGTGGGACAGATTCAGGCACCTGCTCCTTCCCCCTAGGAACTCCCTTGGACACACATGCACGGTCCGTACTCCCCAGGGTCCAAACAAGGTGCCTGAGCCCCCTTCGCGTGTGGAACAAACAGCGGCTGCTCTCACCAGGGCTCTTTAACTCATCCCAACAGAGGGGTTGTTAGAAGGACCCTGGGAAACCCACACTCTCCAAAACCTCTACGCCAAGCCAGCATGGAATCGACTATTGTCTTAGGTCAGGATCAGTGCCGATCACAGCCGGTTTCAGGAGCCCCACTTGTGGCCTCGGCAGCAGAGACCCATCGGGAGGTGAACAGGGAGTGGGGGCTAACACAGGGGGACCAAGCAGGGGGTCACCCCAAATAGGTTTGCCTGGGTCAGGGCCTTGGGGTGGGCCTCCAGCAGCTTTCCGTGAGAAGCAGGATTGAGGGTCCAGCCCTGCTCTGTGGTCTGGGCCCCAGCCAGGCGCACAGCCTTTGGCCTCACCGTCAAAGACCGCCCGGCTGTACTGGGTGGTGGAGGCCAGTGGCAGGCAGGTCGTGTCGAACTTGTTACCGTAGTTCCCGATGCTGACCTCAAACTGGATGGCATCGTCAACATCCTGGAGCATGGAGGCCGAGTAGAAGGCAGCAAAGAGGGAATACTTGCGCCTCCGGAGGTACTTCTGGGAACAGGAAGGGCAGCCGAAAGGTCATGAGGAGCAGGAAGGAAGACACTGGAGTGAGGAGGGGTCACGAGTCTGGCAGGCCCTGGCCATGACTGGCGCCCAATAAATCCTGGCTGGACAGATGGGTGGTGAATGGTCCAGCTAAGCAACAGTGCCCAGATTTGGTTACTAACGGAGCAAACTCATTCCAGGCCTGTGTGTTTGGCCACGTTCCTCTAATAAGGTCTGATCCTCCAAGGTCATGCTTCTCCTTAATCCAAACCGGCAGCAGCAGCACCGCCACCCTGGGGGTGCCTGGTCTCCTGCATCCGCCACTCAAAAGGGGCCAAGGGCCCTAAACCACCATGCCTCTGTGCAGAGCTCCCAGCCCATGCCACTCAGGGTCTCCACCACACCATCCAGCTCTGCATTTTACACAAGCCGCCATGTGTTTGGGATGAATGTCCCCTGTGGGCATCAGGCACAGGGCTGAGGACATGGCAGGCACTTGATCACACAGCTCAAGACAACTTTGCAATCCCCTTCACGGAAGGCAGAGAGACAATGGTTACACAACTGGGCTTTTGAATAATGTAAATAGAGTGGCGCCCCGAGTGGCGCAGTTGGTTGAGCATCCGACTCCTGGTTTCTGCTCAGGTCATGACCTCAGGGTTCATGAGACTGAGCTCTGCATGGGGCTCTGTGCTGTCATACAGAAGGATCAGCGCTTGCTGACTACAGAATCTGAAAGCTTAAACCACCATGCAGACCCCATACAGCTGTCTCCTGACACAAGGCTTGGCTCTACCGCTTGCTGCTCTGATACATTCGAGCCTCAGTTTCCTCATCTGTAAAATGGAGATACTAACAGCAACCACCTGACAGGTGCTGGGAGGCCTCAACGACATCAAATGTCACTAGCGTCTGACATCATAGTGTCTGACATATGGTGAGTGATTAATAAGCATTAGCTATCTTTACATTATTGTTATAAAACAGATCTCTCATTTTGAATCAAGCTCTAGCCTTTTAAAATATTTTCATTTATTTTCTTTGAGCCTCTGAACATCCCTCAGGAAGGCAGGATAGCTGTGGGGTTGCTCCCATTTCACAGCTTAGGCACTGAGGCCCAGAGGGGTGAAGGAACAGCCCGTGGGTATAGCCGAGCCCTCCTCCACTATGACAAGAGAAGCCAGCCCCATTTGGTCGCCACCTCTTTCGCTCCTTCCAGAGCCACACCCCTCACCTCCACCCGAAGGATGTCATCCGCAGGGAGGTCCTCCACTTTCTGCTCGCTGTGCTCCACCAGCTTGGTCTCCAGGGAGAGCAGAACCCGACCTCGGTAGGCCACGCCTTCCCCCTAAGAGGGGAAGTTGGGTCACCAGAAGCAGGGAGGGTGGATGGGAAGAGAGGAAGAAAAGGGGCCTGATCTGGCCCTGGCTCATCTACCAGACAACCAGGAAGGCCCTGGGCTACCCCCCATCACTCTGCAGATAAAAAACAGTGGCCCAGAGAGCATAGGGGACATGACAAGCCACCCAGATGGTCAGTACCAGACTCCAACCCAGCCAGAGAAGGGATGAAACTTGACACAGACAAGGCCTCAGTCCTTCGGCGAGGCCAGGAAAAAGGTGGCAGGGGGAGTATTAGGCTGGTCCTGAAGGGAAAGCAGAAGGGAGTAAGAAGGAAGTAGGAGCCAGGAGGGGGCCCGGTGGAAGGAAGGTTCTCTGAGGGGACACTGTCTGGCCCTGTGCTTCCATCGTGCTCTTGGAGTCCAGACCAGAGCAGAGGTGGCCCAGGCTGGAAGAGCCCCACATGCAGGCCTGGGGGTGTGGGTTTGTGGGAGTGCCGGCCGGCTCACCTTGCCCATGTTCAGTTCTACGTAGGGGTCCGGGAAGCCAGTGAACTCCCTGGGGCTGCCGTAGAGGTTGACATAGCAGGGCCCGAAGGTGGGGAGGAAGCCCAGATGGTCGTCCACTGGGAGACACGGGTGGGAATCAGAAGAGCCAGCCTAGTGTGGCTTTCTAGTGCTCAGCCCCGCCAACCTCAGGCCCGAGCGCATCCCTGGCCCTCAGCTCCCTGAACATGCAGAGGATGCAGCCCCCGTAAGTGTGTAAAGAATCGTGACACTGACCATTGTCTCCCATGGGCCCTTTAATCCTCACCACTATGCTGAGACGTGCAGATTTTTATTACTTTTATTATCTTGTTTCACATATGAAGAAACTGAGGTTCAGAGATGCAAAGGAACATGTCACTACAAAGTGGCAGAGCCCAAAATGGTCTAACCCCAAAGCCCATGCACTGAGCCCGCACACAAACCTGGGGTCTGGGGCCCTCCACTGCCCTTCCTCTTTCAGGCCGCACCCCAGCCTGCACCCCCATCCCTCTTCCACAGGAGTGAGGGGGACACACAAAGGAGGCCCCAGAGTCTGGTGTCCAAAGAAGCCATCACCCAGGGAGCCAGGGTGGAGACCTGGCCAGATGCCCCAGTCCACAGGGCACTCCCCCCGCGTATGTCCCCCATACCCACCATATCGTTATGAAATCGAGACAGATCACCTAACAGCCCTGACTCGCTCCGGCTTCTGCCTCCCTCCCTGCATTGTACAAAGAACCACCTTTCAGTGGACCAGGTTGGAGGACAGTGTGAAGGAGAATCCCACCAGTGATGAGGGAAATCTTGTCTCTACATCACTGTCTCCTCAGAGACTCTCTGTTGTTAGGTCATAATTTCCCACAACGGTTAAGTTTCCCAGGACAGGACTTCACTGGACAATAAATACTCTGGGAACCCGGAAAAGCCAAGGTGTCTCTTCCAGAGGAAGGGGAGAGGGGCTGTTTCCAGAATGCCAACAATGGAAAGTGGGCCCGCGAGCAGGAGCCATCTGGGATGATCCAATCCTTACGATCATGGAAGGGGAAAGGTAGGTACAAAACAAATGGCCTCAGCAAGGAAATGCTTGAGCCAGACCTAAGGGCAGCAGGAGCTGTGAACCCCAAGTCCCACCGAGTGCCAAGACCCTGGGGTAAAGAGACGTGGGCAGGGACAAGGCTTGAGTGCAGGAGCGTGCCTTCCCGCAGAGCCAGCTGCCTGTCACCACTCTCCCTCCGGTCTCCAGCACAGACAGGGTTGTGGCATTTGGGACAGAGGTGGAGGCCCAGGCTAAGGAAACTAACATGAGCTTTACTAATTATTTGTACTAATTATCTCCATTATGGTTTACCGTGTAAACTCCAACTTCAAGAGTTTTCCACTTACCCTGGCCTCCTCCTGGTCCCGAGATGCCTTGCCCAGGGCCTTGCCCCCCGCCCCTGCCTGCGAGAGTGGACTCTCATTTGAGCCTGAGCTGGAGCCTACCAGATTCCAGAGGGGGTTGCGTGGGGAATTGTCTTTAAAGCATTCCAAGCGATTTTCATATTCAACCGCGGTACAGAAGTAACAGCCAAAGGTAAGCTCAGGGACCATGGTGGCGTACCTCAATCCCATCTCAAGCCAATCAAAAACTCCCCAGCAACCAGCACCCTCTCCCCTCCAGCTAAAAACCCGCAGCCCACCCCACCCCATTGCCATCCCCAGGAAAGCACATACGGTCCACGGCTGGAGAAGGCTTGACCACACCTGCAGGCTCCTCTGAAGCGTAAAGAAATGGAAAAGGGGTTAGGATGGACATGACTGGGAGGACTGGTTACATGAACATGCATGTGGATGGAGAGTTGGCAGACAGACAGATGGAAAGATGGCTCCCATGTGGGAAATAGATGTGGCCCAAGGCCCCTCCCCGCTCCGAGCTGCGAATTTATCACACATTAAGTCATTACCGTACCACCACCGCCAACCAGACACAGTCTCCAGCAGCAAGATGAGCCCCCAGACCCCTGCTCAGCAGTGTCTGCCTGCCTATGTCTGCGTGTTCTGTTTGCCAATTGAAAATGGGACCTGAAACTTGACTCAATACATTCAAGTAACAACACAGAAAAAAAAATTGTGCTTTTTTTTCTGTATTATAGCCAAATAAGTGAGGGTAACAAAGCACAGACACAAAGGAAGGTGGGGGAAACATGAAAGGCGGTGAGGCATACCCAGGACTCCACCCAACAGGCAGGTTAACACTTGGGACCAAGATCCCTGAGCAATGGCATTTCAAGGTACGACATCTCCATCTAGTGGCCATTTTTAGTATTGCCGGCAAGGGCACCATGTTGCATTTTCACAACAGCAGGCACTGGGATCTGGCTTCCAGCACCTGCCACTTCAAGTGAAGCACAGTCCCAGACCCTGTCCATCAGCTAAAGGTTCTACACCCTGGGACATGCCCCTACACTCTAGTAAGGGGTGTGCATAATTGAGAGAAGCAAGGAAGGAGATGCTCTAGCACCCTTCTCGGCTCTTAGAATCTGTCCCTCATTTCTAAGGTAGATATAAAATGCCCCCAAGAGAGTGGGCACCCTTCCATCTCTTTCCATGGCCCTCTCTGATCTGAGCCTCTTCCTGCACTCTGACCCTCACTGTTTCCTCCTCCAACTAGCTGAGTGTGACCAGATCTGGGGGCATGACCAAGCCTGTGGATACGGTTGATGAAATCTTTGATTATTTTCATTTGTTGGTCGTCTTTACCTATTTGTCTCCTTTCAAAAAATATACCCATGGCTATTCTCCCATAGCTTCATGGCTATAGTTAAGAGCCAAGAGTTGAGCAAAATATCATGAAGGAAGACTGAACAGACATACAGACAGAAAGAGTGAAGAGGAGAGAGAAGGGGAACCTGCAAGCCCACATACGAGGACAAGGCTGACCCATCGGTGCAGAAGGCAGCAGGAAGGCGAGGCCCTGGGACCTGGCCCCGCAGCTCTCTGTAGCCGGGCCTCGGCTAGGAATGCCAGCTGGCAGAATTCAGGGCTGCAGAAACCATAACTCATGGCCATTTTCATATCCACAGGAATAGGTTTTCATCAATGGGGAAGCCAGGCCTCTGGTCATAGGGGAGCTTTCAGCAACAGGGAGAGGACCCACACGGGTACAGCTGCAGCTCCGAGGAGAGCCACGGGCAGCGTCCACCGGAAGGAAACAGATTCCATTTTAAGCTCCTTCCAAATGATTACAAACAGACCCGGCCAGTTATCTCAAGCTAATGAGGCCGAGGTCACAGTTCCCACCGCCATGTGCTTCTGGCAGAGGCAAACTCCACTTCACACCCACAGACTGACTCTGAATCCTGGCTGTAAACCAGTGTCCCACCTAGACACAGATGTCCCCCTAACCCCACCAGCCATCTGACCAACACATGCCTCTAGTGTCCAGGAGGACCAAGCAGCGGCTGCCGAGAAGTCTATTTCCCAATGGCACCTTTCATTAATTCCTTCATCTCCTCATTCATTCATTCGTCCGTTCAACGAATGAGCCTAATCAGGCACAGTGCTAAGCACCTAGTAAGCCGTGGCCCTGCTGACAATTTAGACCAACAATTCTTCATTTGGGGGCAGAATCATAGGTGTCCAGGTGCTGAGGAGATCCATCCCAGGTTCTCTCCTCTGTGTCTGCAGACAGCTCCTACAGTCAAGGGCAGACTGACCAGTGAAGCTACCTAAGACAAGGCCTCTATTTAGTCCTCATCACCCTTGTGCCAAAATGCAAGTGTTTTGCTGTGTTTCCCTAAGCCCAGGGAACCGTAGCTGCAGAAGCCCCAAAACACAGATGAATGCTCCCAGTTTTGTGGCCTGAGCCACCCAGCCCAACTCCTTCACCTTAGGGAAGCTGGGGAAGACCAAGAACAGGCCCTCCCAGCCTGGGCAGCCACACATCACAGCCCTGCAGACAGTGCCCTGGGACACCCACGTCTCCTCCGGGAGAAGCCGAGGCCGTTACCTGCCGCCAGCCCCGCCGGCTCCTCCTCTCGGCAGTCTCCCACGCCCATAGTTTGGCTGCCTGACACCAGCCCATGCCAAAGAGGAGGAGAAGCCGAGAAGTGCTGGGAAATCATCATCTAGGCTCCAAAGACCAAAGGAAAAAAAAAAAACCAAAAAACCAACCAACAAACAAACGCTATGGATTTCTTAGCTGTGGAAAAAACTGTAGGTGAGCAGGGGAGGGTCAGAGAGAGAGGGAGATACAGACTCTGAAATTGGCTCCAGGCTCCGAGCTGGCAGTCAGCACAGAGCCTGACGCGTGGCCGAACCCACAAACCGTGAGATCATGACCTAAGCAAAAGTCGGACGCTTAACCGTCTAAGCCACCCAGGCGCCCCTCCATGGGCCTTTTAAAAGAACTGCAGCTTCTAAAAAAAAAAATGCAGCTTCTAAGGAAATCACTCCTTTTCAGAAAACAAAATTTTTACTAAATGCTTCGGAGCACAGGGTCCAAGGAATACTTAAGCGTGCCCAGGCAAACTTGTGGGCAGCAGTGCTTAAGAAGTTAGTGTTAGGTCCGGTCCTCACTGGAAAGAAAAACAAAAACATGAAAACAAAAACTCCTGGTTGTGCCAAATAGACTGCTGAGCCACGCGGTGGAGGAATATAGAGAAACAACACGTTTTTACAGTTTGGTTTAGTGGGGGTTTTGAGAGCAGTGAGAAAATGGTGTCGAGCACTGTGCAAATATGCTAGACCCTCCTAACGGGAAGAAAGAATACAAACGGCTGAAAGGAAAATTGGAATGACACATTCTGAGATGGCCTCAGGACAATGGGAGAAGCTGGGCGGGGAGCAAGGCAAATACCAACTTTCAGGGTCTCAGACGGAAGGGACATTAGAACAGTCAGGAAGAACAGTTCCATTTTGAGCGGTAAGTTAAACTCTTGTATTGTTTCAGAGATCAAGCTGTTTAATAACACATTTAAAACTGGTTAGCTTGTTGCAAGGAGAGTCTCATTTATTCCCAAAACAATCTGTGGGAGAGGATGAACCCACCTAGGAATACCTCCCTGAACCATGCAGGGTTGCCCATGACCTGAGCGCCATCTAGTGGCCAAGTAAACATCTTTCTCACGTTCCCTTTAAAACCTTTATAATGACGCTGGAAAAGATCAAGGCCAACATCACCAACAGAAATGAAGACTGATGTGGGGAGAGGGATCTTAACTCTTCTTTGGGCAGCTGATGGCAGGCACAGCGGTAGCTTCATGAAACAGTAGCCATCAGGAAAGAGTCAGAAGGTCATTTTGTGCTTCTACGAGGGCCTGCCCCTGGATTCTAAGGCAGGAGACAGCACCAATCAGAAAACTGGAGAAGATTCCTTCCATACCAGGAGTTTCAATCTGCAAGGGATCCAGAATGCCCTCCCTCCCACCCCTCCCTCATGACCCCACCTCAAATCCTTCTACCTGTACATCCAAAAGAGCCATTCTCAGAAATTACCTGAACAGCACCTGCATCCTGGGATCATTGTTCCCACAGTTAGTGGGGGAAGGGGACTGGAGCAGGAGGGGCCCTCACAGCAGTGCCTTGTGGATGCTAGTTTTTGTGTATTCTGCCGATTAAAAGTACCAATGATGAAATCAGAATGTCAGAGAGCAGTGAGATATTAAAGCTGCCTGAGGACACCTGGAATTTCACTGCACAATTCTTTACTTTCAGGTGTTTTTGAATTTTCTATAATTAAAAGGTGAGGTTTTTTTAATGTTTCAGAGAATATAGAAGAAAGGATTGCTCAACTTCAAGAGCACGAGGTGGAATCTTCCAGAAACTGGACACATTAACCTGTGCTCCAGATAAAGATTTGTCAAGGTGAGTGGACAGAAACAAGGCACTCTGTCCATAGAAAGACACCACCACCGACCAGGTCTTGCCAGAGAGTGAATAAAGGAGAAAGGAAGAATCACAGAGTGTTAACCAAGGTAGAGAAGCAGCATCTGTAAGACTCCAGAGAACATTCACCTGAAGCTCTCGGGAAATGATTTGGAATTCTCAACAGAGTTCAAGAAGACATAGGTGTTGTGGAACAAAGCAAACCTTCTGGTAGAGAACCGACAAAAAAGAAAATGAAAAATATAAAAGGAATAACAGAGGGGAATGGAGGTGGGACAAACTCAAAATGTAATGATCAATTTTATTTTATTTTTTTTATGTTTTATTTATTTCTAGGAGAGCGAGAGAGAGAGAGACAGCGTGAGTAGGGGAGGGTCAGAGAGAGAGGGAGATATAGACTCTGAAATAGGCTCCAGGCTCTGAGCGGGCAGTCAGCACAGAGCCCGACACACACGGGGCTCGAACCCATGAACCGTGAGATCATGACCTAAGCGAAAGTCGGACGCTTAACCGACTAAGCCACCCAGGCGCCCCTGACCAATTTTAAACTACCTGGAAAGCAGGAGGAAGAACTGGTACAGGGGGAAAAGATCAGATCAGTGATGCAGAAAGCCAATAATAATGATACTACACAGCAAACGTTGCTTTACTTTAGGTTTTCAGGCATACTAGACACTCTAAGAATGTTCCATTTATACTCTCACTGGATCTTTATAACAGCCTTATGAGACCAAGCCTGGCGGGAGGGGAGGAGTGACTCACTCAGCTACAAAGAAGCAGAATTGGGACCCAAGCTGCCTGACTCCAGAGTCTTATCCCCTACCCCACCCTGCCTTCTGCTGCTCCTGTTCCAATGTTAGAATAAATCCCTCTTCCATGCAGATTTAAGAATTCACCACGTCTCAGATAAAATTCAATGAAAAGAGTCCCACTCTTAGCTAGATCAAAGTAAATTAACTGTGAGAAAAAAAGATGCATTCCTACAAGCATAATCTAGTTAGAAAAATCAAATCAGACTGCTCTCAGAAAGTGCACCTGAATAAATTCAAAATAGACTAAATATTTAAGTGTGAAAAAAATCTTTAAAGACCGTTAAATATAACCTTGGGGTTTGCTGAAGGCCTTCCGAAGCATAACATATGGGGCAAAAACCCATATCATTTAGACAAGAGATTATGAAAATAAGCACACAAAGTTAATTAGAAAGTTTTAAAAGGAAATAACAAAATAAGCTGAAGAGAAAAGAATAAAAAGATGAGAGAAGACAAAATTTAAAAAGAGAAAATCAGAAAATGAAGAAAAAATATTAGAATTGATAAATAAATCTCAAAGTAGATTCTTTGAAACAAAGCTGGGGGCGGGGGGGGTGACTTGTAACAAAGTTAACCAAGAAAAAAAAGAAAAAAATTCAAACACGTATCATTAGAAATAAGAAAAAGGAAAAGACCACAGGTAGAGAGAATTGTTTAAATTACAAAAGATTGTTCTATACAACACTATGTAAATAAATTAGAAGAGCTCAACATAGTGAACACTTTTCTATGAAAAAAATAAATTACCAAAACTGACTATAGTAGTAACAAACTACAAATAACAGTAATCACAGGAGACACTGAAAAGTTTTCAAAAAGAGCTAGTACTATAATACCCACTCAAAAAGGGCACCTAGCCCATCTGGTTTTATGGGTGAATTCTTTCAAACCCTCAAAAGACTATATTCTTATGTTATATAAACTACTCCAGATGTTAGAAAAGACTTTAAATCTTTCCAATTAATTTTATAGAGCCAGCATAACCCAGATACCAAAACCTAAGAAATAACAAGCAGACATACCAATTAAAGATAATAGAAAATCAAGAAACAGGCCCAAGAACACATCTAAGAATTGGGTAGAGGATAAAGGTGGCATTTCAAAATATAGGGAAAAGATTATTATATACAGTGGTGGTATTAACAAAGAACAACTGTGAAAAAAGTAATGTTAGATCCTTGCCTTATTTGCTAAGGAAAGGTTAACAGATTTAGCTTTATAAGAACTTTAAACTCCTAGACATCAAATTCTATTACATGGTAAAATAAAACAGACAAGAATTATTTACCACATATACAACAGGGAAAAGTTAACATACATATGTATACAGAACTCTTACAAAACAGTGAGAAAAATAACAAACATACTATCAGAAATACAGACCAGGACAATGAATAGGCAATTTACAATAGAATAAATAAAAAGCATACAAATATATAAATAATATGTAAATATGAAATAATTATTAAAATATTTTTAAACTTGCATTCATCAACTTAACCATCTGTTGATTAAATGAAGATTAAGGCAATGATGAAATTCACCCATCAAATTAACAAAATTCTAACATTATTTTACCCCGTGTTGGTGAAGGTAGAGCAAAATAAGCTTATGTGAGTGATTAGAGTGTACATTAGTCCAGTCTTTTTGAAGGGCAATTTTGATGTATACAAATAGCTTTAAAATGTACAAATCCTGGGGCGCCTGGATGGCTCAGTTGGCTAAGTGTCCAACTCTTGATTTCGGCTCAGGTCATGATCTCACCGTTCATGGGTTCAGGCCCTGCATCGGGCTCTGCACTGAGAGCATGGAGCCTGCTTGGGATTTACTCTCTCTCTCCCTCTCCCTCTAGCCCTCCCCTGCTCACGATTTCTCTCTCTTTCTCAAATAATAAATAAGCCTTTTAAAAAACGTAAAAATCCTTTGATACAGCAATTCCATTTCTAGGTATTCATCCAAAAAAATCATGAATTATATAAAAGATTCAGCTACAAAAATACTCAATATAAAATTAGTTGTTTATAATGTAGAAAAGTTAGAAAATACCTGAATATTCATCATTAAGTAGTTAATGTGGACTAAGGTACATTCACACAAGGGAATGTGTGTATTCATTTCAGATTATATTGTAGAATATTTAATAACGTGAATAAACATCTGTGTTATACTGCTAAGTGACAAAAAGCAATTTTCAAAACAGTTTTTAATGCACATACACAAGCACATATACAGACACATTCATGTACATATGCATACGTACGTACAAAAAACTCCCAGAATATTAATTAATTAGCTCTTCTCTGGAGGTAAGCATGTGGGTAATTTTATGAGCAAATTTTATATTCTTCTTCATTATTATTTTTTTTTTATTTTACAAAATGATCATGGCCTACTTTTTAACTGACCAAAGAAAGCTATTTCAAAATAGAAGCTGCTGGGACACAAGTCAGCCAACACAGAACGTGATGCACAGACTGGCTGCAGCCGCCCATGTTATCGGCAGCAGTGAATCATCCTCCCTATGCCATTAGTGGATCCCACCACCAAGGTGTAGGGAATCCTAAGTGCCTGTAAGCCCATCTTTCTCATTGACCACAGCCCTTCTTCATGGAAAATGGGCTGCAAAAGGCCTTACAATTAACACTCCCTTTTCTGCACTCTCAAAACTAGAGGTATAAGACAGGTAGGGGTAGATCAGGGGAGGGTGTGGAGGACCAGAAGACAGAACAAGGGAGGGAAACTTACCTTCTATTTCTCCTCCAGGGGCAGAGATTTTCGACATACTCAGGTAGGTGGTGGCCACGATGTCATTGTGGGTGAGGCGGTCCCTAGAATAAGGGGGCAGAGAGGGCCTGAACACAGGAGAGGGACTGCACGCCACAGCCCACCCAGGAAGCAGAGGGCCTCGGTTATACATCTTTAGGGGTCCCAGTCTTCATACTGGGTATGTCACTGAGGCCTGGTCATCCTAGGGAAGAAGAGACTGGAAAGAAAGTGTTGGTCAAGACTCCTCCGGAGGGAAAGAGTCCATCTGGCCAACCACCAGCATCCCATCAGCCGACCGACACTGGGATGCCAGCCTGGATGTCTGAGGAGACATCTTCAGGTTGAAAGGAAAGAGGCCAGAGGCAGGGGGGAGGGCAGGAGAGCAGAGGAGGCTGTTCAGGGAACCAGACCCCCAGACGCAGGGAGAGCAAGGTTCTAGAAGCTCAAGAAATATCCAAACCAGGAGAAAACCAGGCATCCCAAGAAGAAACTATCTCCAAGGCCACAGTCTTAAATTAGCTTTTATTAGCTAATGCAGGATTACTTTTTGTATCTGACTTGATGTGTGGTGAGGCACTTTTAACCTCCTTTATCTCAAAGGATCCTCTCAACAGCCTTGAGGAACTAGTACTTTTTTTTTATTATCCTCTCCATTACACAGATGAGAAAACTGAGGCTCAGAGGTGGAAGGTCTTGCCCAAGGTCAGCCTGGGAGGGAGGGGCAGAGCCAGAACTGAAACCTTGGTGCCCTGACTCCTGGTCCAGTGCTCCTGCCATGGTACGTGCTGCCTCACTCAGGGGCCTGTCCCTGTCCTGCTTCCGCAGAGGAAGGCCTCTCCCTTCCCTAACCAGCATGGGGGACTACAGGTAAGAGTTTGAGCAGACTGACTGTAATGAGTCTCTTAGCCAACAACGTCCCATGTAGACCCTCCCTCTGGGTCCCAAGCCTGCCCCCTTGACAATAATATAGAGAATAGCTGGCACTTATTAAGCACCTACTGAAAGTCAAGCATCGTGTTAACATCGTCGTATGAATTAGCTCGAACCCTCACTCAGCCCCATGAGGCAGGTACTACAATTGGTCCCAATCTCAGATGAGGAAACTGAGGTTGCCAACGTGACAAAACTGAGGATTTGAGCCAGAAATGTCCACCCCCAGGGACATTTAGCAAATTCTGGAGACAGTTTTGAATGGGGACAGGGCAGGGGGTCGGCGGGAGGCAGTAGAGAGATGCCATGGCTGCTGCTAAACACCTTGCAATGCACAGGGCAGTCTCATCCAACAAAGAATTTTTTGGCCCAAAACGTCCTACTGCTAAGTTGAGAAATGCTGGACTGGGCAACACCTATCTCCTTCCTGAAATTTCCCGGGGCCCCATTTTCCTTGGAGCCCTGTAGGCACTCACTCTCCCCCTCCTATGAGCACCTAGGCCATAGGCAGCTTCAAGCAATGACACTCCTAAGCCCCATGGTGAAAAACCCGCTTGGGCAAGGCTATTCTATTTTTCTTTTAAGTGCTGTACCCATCAGATACCTGATCTCTGCTGCTCCTTTCCTTCCTCTTCGCAGTTGCCAGGTTGATGATTAAGCTTTGATTTTAAAGTTTTCCACCAGGGCAGGGACTAACTAGGAAGAATGAATGGTCAGCAGAGATCTTCATCATTTTGCCTGATGAAGGATGGTAATAAGCTCTGAGAAGTAAAAACTTCCCGACACAATCTACAGTGAGATCATCACCTCACTGGCAGCTGCCTTCGTGACTGACCCCTGGAAAAGAACAGCACTGAGAGAGGGATGAAATTTCTGATCTCTGGTCTTATCTGAACTGTGTGAGAAAGGAAAGCAAATGGGAGGAGAAAGATTCTCTTTTTATGGGGTAGAAGTAACTTCTTGCATTTTTATTCTTTAACAAAAAAGAGAACATAGAAGAATTGAGCAGAAGATTAAGTTACAAGGAAAAGGCCATGTGGACCAGATCGTATTTCCAGGACTCAGGTGATAACAAAAGTTTATCTGCGTTTTCTGGGAAGAAAGCACTTTTCTGGATAGGAACTTGCAGGAACAGAACACTTTCTGGCCAAGAGCTGGGTTTTGGGGCTTGGGGTTGCTTTTGGAAAATACAGCAAGTCTGAAAATAGACTCACAATAAAAATGCCACTTCAACCCAAACCAGAGATGCAACCACCAGATTCCGTAATGTGTTTGGATTGTACAGTATGCTGATGCCTTCGACGCAGCTCACACGGACCCGGGCAAGGCCCAGCCACCCCACACACGACACAACCGCACCCATGCGCACATCCGCACAAGAGCCCCCAGGCGGGCACACACACAGTGGTGTACAGCCAATCAGCCATCACCGCACGGGTGCACACCCGCATCGTGAGCTGCGATACAGAGGTGGTTCCCGGCACGTGAAGCACATCTCTTCCCCACGACCGCTTGCCCATGGAACATACCTGCGGTCAGGGCCCTGGAGGCCTCTCCCTCCTGGCCCTCCTGGCTGTTGCTTTCCTCTCTAATTCCCACAAGCTGTTTTCTCTAGGCCTAGGGAACTGGCGCACACTTTAATGGCTCTGTGGCCTGGGGGTTTTCCCTGGTCTCTCATTACCCTCCTGGCTGGGGGTACCATGGCCCGATACCAAAGGAGAACACGCTGGGAACCGCATGGCCAAGACTTTTTGGGGGCAGAAAAAGGACAACTCTCTTTTTGGAAAGCCTGATGTCTGAAAGGTCCCGGAGCTCATGCATGTGGACCCCTAACCACCCTCCAGGTATGAAAGAGATCACCTTAACATAGTGGGAAGCAGACAGCCCAGCGGTTAAGAACACAGGCTTTGGGAGCAGCAGGCTTGGGTTCAATCCCAGCCTCAGCTGCTTCCCAGCTGTCCCTTCAGACAGATCACTCCCTCATCTATAAAGTGGCCAGGACTCGAGCTGAGGATCACATGATGTCACGCATGTAAAATACTTGCTGGGCACAGGACCTGACACACAGTAGGTGCTCATTCCACATTAGCAGCCAATGGCGGGGATGAGGAGGAGGGGGATCACAGCCCATCCTCCCAAAAGCTCTACTCTTTTCAGCTTCCTTGCCTTTGCTTATGATTCTCTCCTCACTGGAATGCCTTCACTCTGGACTTAGCAAAATCCCACCTCCTCCAGGAAGTCTTCCTGACAACCCCCTGCCCTAGGGGATCTCAGGCTGCTGGAGACGTCTCTGCTCTACCTGGCTGCCCTCTGTGCCTTGGAGGAGGGTGGTGAGTAAGCTTCCCAAGAACAGCCCACGGCCTCTCCTTCTCTAACCTCCCCTCAGAGGAAACTCCCTTACCTGAAACAGACTCTCCCACTATGTGTCCTCAGCTGAGAAAAACTGAAGGACCCAGTGACCCCTGAAGATAGTCACCCCCAAAGACTCCAAGACTCAGCACTCACCAGTCTATGACGCGAATCCTCATTTTTTCACACATAGAGGGAAACTGAGGAGGGAAGAGAGACATGTTGGGGTGGGATCCTTTTAAAGAAGGGGAAGTCCGGGGCGCCTGGGTGGCTTAGTCGGTTAAGCGTCCGACTTCCGCTTAGGTCATGATCTCGCGTTTCGTGGGTTCGAGCCCCGCATCGGGCTCTGTGCTGACTGCCAGCTCAGAGCCTGGAGCCTGTTTCAGAGTCTGTGTCTCCCTCTCTCTCTGGCCCTCCCCTGCTCACGCTGTCTCTCTCTCTCTCTCTCCTAGAAATAAATAAAAATATTTAAAAAAAAAAAAATTTAAAAAAAAAATAAATAAATAAATAAAGAAGGGGAAGTCCAAGTCCAGGGGTACCTGGCTGGCTCAGTCCGTGGTAGAGCATATGACTCTTGATCTTCAGTTGTTAGTTCAAGCCCCATTTTGGGTGTAGAGATTACTTAAAAATAAAAATATTTTTTATAAAAGGGGTGATACCTGGGTGGCTCAGTCAGTTAAGCATCAGACTCTTGATTTCCACCCAGATCACGATCTCACAGTTGTGAGATCAAGCCCCAAGTATGTGCTGGGTGCATAGTCTGCTTGGGATTCTCTCTCTCCCTCTGCCCCTCCCCTGCTTGTACTCTGTCTCTCAAAAATAAATAAATAAACATTAAAGAAGAAGGAGAAGAAGAGGGAGAGGGAAAGGAGGAGAAGGAGGAAGAGGAGGAGGAAGACGAGGAGGAGGGGGAGAAGGGGAAGTCCAGGATATAAGCAGGATTGTGGGGAGGCCAGGAGCCCAGGGTCTGCTGGGATGGGCCCGAGGAGGCAAGGCTTACCATGGCAGGCAGGGTGATGCTCTGGTTCCACTGAGGGTTGGCTGTCTTCTCCAGGATCTTGCTGCAGAGCTAGAAGACACAGAGGACAGGTGGATGGAGCTCCAAGGGAACTATGGTCTCCTTCGAGGACCACCTCACCAGCAAGGGTGTCTGCCACCCTTCAGGCTGGGCAGAAGACCCTAGGGGCCTTAAAGGCTCAGACAAAGCTCAATGGTAAATCTGATCCAGAGCTGGTGAGTATGGGGCGGGGTAGCAGGAGAGTTCAGGGGGTAGGGGGATAGAGACAGACTGCTTGAATTCCACAGTCCTTCTACCCTAATCTCCTACCTCTGGCTGGAAATTCCGCTCCCCCAACTCCCATATGGCCAGGACCTAAGTGTGGAGGCCCTGAGTCCAGACTGGCTTTCCCAGGGGTCCTACAGAGCAAGGCACTAACATCTATCAGTTAGCCCAACCACCTGTCCCTTTGGAACACTGTGAGCCCTAGGAGATTAGAGATGGGGGAAGAAGGGGAGAGAGGAGCTGGAGGGCCAGGGCTTGGGGGCCAGGCACCAGCATCTGAGAATAAGAGACGAATGCAGTGAACATAAAACCCCCATAAGCCACAGTCTGCCTCAGATCAGCCCTGCTCTTAAGGCTGGGCTTTCCACAGGGCACCTGGGTGGCTCAGTTGGTTAAGCATCTGACTTCGGCTCAGGTCACGATCTCACAGTCTGTGAGTTCGAGCCCCACGTCGGGCTCTGTGCTGACAGCTCAGAGCCTGGAGCCTGCTTCAGATACTGTGTCCTCCCTCTCTCTCTGCCCCTCCTCCACTTGCAGTCTGTCTCTCCCTCTCTCTCAAAAATAAATAAGTGTAAAAAATTAAAAAAAAAAAAAAAAAAGATTGGGATTTCCACAATCAAGAAACCTAGCAGAGGTGGAATCTAGATCCAAACCAGTGACTTGTGTGCTCTGCATGCGCTAGGAATACCCCAGGACGTGCCACGGGCACAGCCAGCTCCAGGACATCTGGTACCTGCACAGGGACAGCAGGTAACCTATTTCAGATACATAGATCCTAGTAGGTTTGCATGTCCTGCAGCCTTTCTCAAAGCATTTACTGTGGGCCCTGCATTGTACTAAGCATTTATGAGCATTATCTCACTTAATGAGCATCTCAGGGGCTCTATCAAATGAGGGTACAGCTTCCAGGACTTTGTCTCCACCCCTGATCCACCCAATGTCAACCCCTGTCCCCACCCTCCCCACCTCTCTGTGAGAACAGCCCAGGCAAAGCCTGGAGGCAAGTCTGGATGCCAGGATTTGCTCCTTGTGTCAGCAAAGAAAGGAGTAAGAAAAGAAGAGAGACAAACAATTTCATGGGACAATGGGCAGAGAGTGAATGAAAACTCAAAGGGTTGTAAAGCACATGAAAAGATGCTCAATCTCCCTCATAAGAAAAGAAACACAAATAAAACCAAGACACCATTTCTCACTCATCAGATTCATAAAACTCTCTAAAATCTGGCAGCCCTCTGGCGGCAGGGCTACAGGGAGACTGCACTCTCATACTGCACTGGTGGAAGAAAACAATAGCTCAACCCTCCACAGGGCAACTGGCCACTATCCACCCGAATTGCAAATGTAAAAACCCTCTGACCTACCAGTTCTACATTCACTTCTAGACATTCACCATACAGAAATACTTGCATATGTGCAGAATGACACGCGTAATGAAGTGATTCACTGCACATAGCGTGACGTATCAAGGATATGGAACAACCCATGTGTCCACCAACAGAGGGCACGTTACATAAATGACGGTCCGTCCACACAGCGGGCTACTATGCAGCTCTGAACAATGAGGACTGCTCTGTGATATGAAACAATTTCCAAGTTATATTATTGATTGAAAAAGGTAAGTACTGGGGCTGTAACGTACCACATGATGACTTTAGTGATCATTGCCGTATGGCAGGTTTGAAAGTTGTTAAGACAGCTCCTAAGAGCTCTCGTCACAGGGATAAAAATATTTCTCTGTCTTTTTTTCATAATGCTGTATCTATATAGAGATGGGTATTAACTAAACTTAGGATAATCATTTTGCAGTTTGTAACTCAAGTCATCATGCTGTACATTTTGAATTTATACAGTGCTGTATGTCAATATCTTAGTAAAAGTTGGAGGGGGAGACAAATTAAAAAGCAAAGTGCAGAGCAATGGGTATAACATCCAACCATCTGTGTTAAGAGAATAGCACATAGGAATTTGTAGTCTGATCTGCTTGCATGCGCATAACAAAACCAGAATGATGCAAAAGCATCTAACTGCAGTGCTTCTCTCTGCCGGGGAGGAAGTGATGGATGAATGGGATGGAGCAACAGGAAGAGCTTTCATGACAGCTGCTGCATAGAGGATGGGGGGAGAGATACATACATAGACAGATACATACATAGAGTCTCCATAATAAATATATTACCTAATTCAAATCTTTGATGACGTATTTTTTAAATAAAAGTAAAAGAAAGGACTCTAACCAGACACAGCCAAGAGCCCCTGCCAACACCGTGCCTCAGCTCCCTGGGACAAGAAGACACAGGCTGTCGCCACACTCCCAGGAGCGATGCCCTCAGGGCCTGCTTCAGCCTTGGTCCCAAGTTGCTGAAGGCGTCCTCTCCAGCAGGTGTCTCCACCTGGCCACCCTGGGCTGTGGGTCTGGGAGCCTGAACATAGCAGGTCCCCTGCCACACCCAGGCCAGCCCTGCCTCTGGCCCTAGAAAACCCCAACAGTCTTCCCGCACTCTGCTCCACCCCCCACACACTTGGCGGAGCCAGCACCAAGCTTCCTCCCCTTCCCCTCCCCCTTTTCTCTAAGCGTGTTTTCTGTTTTACTCTCCTTCACTTCTTGATAGAATGTAATTCGTACCACAATCCTGGGGGGGGGGNCTATATCAAATACTTAAAAATAAGCATGCCCTCTGCCCAGTTCTAGAAACTTCCCTATAAAAAAGCAATCTGAGTATGAAGAAAAATTCTGGTACACTGATTTGTCACTGAGATGTTCATAAAAGAGGAAACTGGCAACCGTAACAAAAAAGTCATCCCCAAATAGATTATATGTTATGTCATAATCATCTAATAGAATACTATACAACCATCAGAAATTTATTTCAAAAGCTGTTTAATAACCTAAGAAAATACTAGACTATAAAAACAGTTTACCAAACTGAGTAGATATAATTGATTCTTTTTATTGATGGTAGTTATATATTCTATAAATCACCAGGAACACTGAATTTGTGAATATTAAACCACTGTTTTGGGGGAAATACAAGGTTAGGCTCCTACCAGCCTCAGTTGCAACAGTTTTGTCAACTAATCAATATATAACCTTGTGTCATTTGTGTTTCTGTTTAAGGATTCTTATTTAATATACACTGTTGTGGGGCACCTGCGTGACTCAGTCGGTTAAGTGTCAGACCCTGGCTGAGGTCATGATCTCATAGTCCATGTGTTCCAGCCCCTCATCGGGCTCTGTGCTGACATCTCAGAGCCTGGAGCCTGCTTCAGATTCTGTGTCTCCCTCTCTCTCTGCCCCTCCCCCGTTTACACTCTGTCTCTGTCTCTCTCTCAAAAATAAACGTTAAAAAATTTAATATATGCTGTTGATTCATTAACATTGAACTCACGGTCAACAGCACTATAACTCATGCCTGAATGAAGCTTATCTAACATATCTTTACTCTGTATGGTACACTCAGCCTTTTTACACAGAGGAACACTTGAAAGCCCTTCAGCCCTACACTAGGGGAGCATTTTAAACAGTCAAATCACCAATAAAGAGCACAAAAATGTGAAAAACACAACACCAGGCAGACCAAGAAAAGGACACTTATTTACAGGATGAGAACTGAGACAAAAAGGCAGGGTCACATTGTTCCAAATTAGCTAGCAACATGGGCCTCAGTCATACTGCACAGGCTGCAAATGATCACGAAGCAGCATGACTATTAATTTTAGGATTACAAATAGGGGTGCCTGGGTGGCTCACTCAATTAAGCGTCCAACTCTTGGTTTCTGCTCAGGTCATGATATGGTTCATGAGTTTGAGCCTTACATTGGGCTCCACACTGACAGCTCAGAGCCTGGGATTCTCTCTCTCTCTCTCTCTCTCTCTCCCCCTCCTCCACTCTGTCTCTCGAAATAAATAAACTTTAAAAAAATTAGCGAGTAGGTGAATTTGCAAATATTCACAAATAATGAAAATCAACTTAATCTAAACCTAATTTTTTCCAGTGCAGGATTGGGGAGGGTTGAGAGTGAAAACAGTGCAGAGAAAAACACAGTACAAGGAAATACCCACAAATGTTAACAGTGGTAAAAAAAAAATGTTAACAGTGGTTATCTCCAGAGTGATGTGAAGTACAGAAATATGGTTCTTTTTTTTCTTTGGTTTTCTCTGATTTTTTTTTCAATTTTTTTAATAATTGATAGTTTTTTTTTCCTTCCATTCAGAAAAAAATTTCCTTTAAAATCTTCCAACCTACTCCCCAAGTACCTTTCCTTTCCTTCTCACATACCACCAAGAATGTGTGTGTGTGTGTGTGTGTGTGTGTTTAATCAGGTATGGTTCACATCTTGAATAATAGTGCCACCAAGTGTCCATAAGAGGAAGTGCAATGAGGCCCAGGCTGGGGCGGGTAGGCACACAGAAGACAAAACCCCAGGACTCCAGATTAGGAAGTAGTGAGAAAAAGTGACATAATGGCAGGCTGAGAGAGAAGGACAGAAAGAATGAGACAGGCAGTAAGGATAGCTGGAGGAGAGGGTGACACAGTGGCCAGGGGAGTCCAACAGGCTGAAGTTTTCAAAAGGGAGGGTCTCGACTACCTCGGTCACAATAAGCCCCGTCCTTCTAGGGGCAAGAATGGGGGCTGTTGCTTCTTGCAGAAGCCCAGTCACCAATAAGCTTTATCTGTAGCCCCTTGCTTTGGCCAGGTCCCCTACCTCCATCACATGTGCACCTACCTAGAAAAATGCCCGGGACCAGCCAAGGGCATCTCAGAATAGAAGACCTTGGGAGGTCAAGGTGCCCGCATGGACACAGGAGCAGCCAGGAGGCCCAGAACTCTGAAACTCAGCTCTAAAAGAAGCCATTAAATTTGAAGGCAGGTCAGTCTTGGTTCTCACCACCATCAAAGCACCCTACCACTTGGAGGAATGTGGAATAAAGCCAATCTTGAGACATGACTTTCCCTATCTGTCAAATTGGGAAATTAATCCCAGTCTTTGGAAGAAGTGTCCCACAGGCCTATCCAGCCACACCCTCCCTCTTCCTTCTTGCCTTCGTTCATTCTGTTACAGTCCTTCCTGAGGCCAAGTACAGGGCATCAGACCCTGATCCCAAACCCACACTAACACTGCACTTGGGTGAGGACCCACAGTGAGCATTTACACCTCCGTGTGGAAGAGTTTAAAATCGGAGTTACCTCTCCCACATACATTTTCACTGAGACCCTGAGTTAGGTCGGGATGGAGGAGCCAGCTTGAAGGGTCCCC
>NW_027530368.1:3750438-3787346 GCF_008692635.1 Crocuta crocuta
AAAAAAAAAAAAAAGTAAAAAAATAAAAAAAAAAAAAAAAAAGATTGGGATTTCCACAATCAAGAAACCTAGCAGAGGTGGAATCTAGATCCAAACCAGTGACTTGTGTGCTCTGCATGCGCTAGGAATACCCCAGGACGTGCCACGGGCACAGCCAGCTCCAGGACATCTGGTACCTGCACAGGGACAGCAGGTAACCTATTTCAGATACATAGATCCTAGTAGGTTTGCATGTCCTGCAGCCTTTCTCAAAGCATTTACTGTGGGCCCTGCATTGTACTAAGCATTTATGAGCATTATCTCACTTAATGAGCATCTCAGGGGCTCTATCAAATGAGGGTACAGCTTCCAGGACTTTGTCTCCACCCCTGATCCACCCAATGTCAACCCCTGTCCCCACCCTCCCCACCTCTCTGTGAGAACAGCCCAGGCAAAGCCTGGAGGCAAGTCTGGATGCCAGGATTTGCTCCTTGTGTCAGCAAAGAAAGGAGTAAGAAAAGAAGAGAGACAAACAATTTCATGGGACAATGGGCAGAGAGTGAATGAAAACTCAAAGGGTTGTAAAGCACATGAAAAGATGCTCAATCTCCCTCATAAGAAAAGAAACACAAATAAAACCAAGACACCATTTCTCACTCATCAGATTCATAAAACTCTCTAAAATCTGGCAGCCCTCTGGCGGCAGGGCTACAGGGAGACTGCACTCTCATACTGCACTGGTGGAAGAAAACAATAGCTCAACCCTCCACAGGGCAACTGGCCACTATCCACCCGAATTGCAAATGTAAAAACCCTCTGACCTACCAGTTCTACATTCACTTCTAGACATTCACCATACAGAAATACTTGCATATGTGCAGAATGACACGCGTAATGAAGTGATTCACTGCACATAGCGTGACGTATCAAGGATATGGAACAACCCATGTGTCCACCAACAGAGGGCACGTTACATAAATGACGGTCCGTCCACACAGCGGGCTACTATGCAGCTCTGAACAATGAGGACTGCTCTGTGATACGAAACAATTTCCAAGTTATATTATTGATTGAAAAAGGTAAGTACTGGGGCTGTAACGTACCACATGATGACTTTAGTGATCATTGCCGTATGGCAGGTTTGAAAGTTGTTAAGACAGCTCCTAAGAGCTCTCGTCACAGGGATAAAAATATTTCTCTGTCTTTTTTTCATAATGCTGTATCTATATAGAGATGGGTATTAACTAAACTTAGGATAATCATTTTGCAGTTTGTAACTCAAGTCATCATGCTGTACATTTTGAATTTATACAGTGCTGTATGTCAATATCTTAGTAAAAGTTGGAGGGGGAGACAAATTAAAAAGCAAAGTGCAGAGCAATGGGTATAACATCCAACCATCTGTGTTAAGAGAATAGCACATAGGAATTTGTAGTCTGATCTGCTTGCATGCGCATAACAAAACCAGAATGATGCAAAAGCATCTAACTGCAGTGCTTCTCTCTGCCGGGGAGGAAGTGATGGATGAATGGGATGGAGCAACAGGAAGAGCTTTCATGACAGCTGCTGCATAGAGGATGGGGGGAGAGATACATACATAGACAGATACATACATAGAGTCTCCATAATAAATATATTACCTAATTCAAATCTTTGATGACGTATTTTTTAAATAAAAGTAAAAGAAAGGACTCTAACCAGACACAGCCAAGAGTCCCTGCCAACACCGTGCCTCAGCTCCCTGGGACAAGAAGACACAGGCTGTCGCCACACTCCCAGGAGCGATGCCCTCAGGGCCTGCTTCAGCCTTGGTCCCAAGTTGCTGAAGGCGTCCTCTCCAGCAGGTGTCTCCACCTGGCCACCCTGGGCTGTGGGTCTGGGAGCCTGAACATAGCAGGTCCCCTGCCACACCCAGGCCAGCCCTGCCTCTGGCCCTAGAAAACCCCAACAGTCTTCCCGCACTCTGCTCCACCCCCCACACACTTGGCGGAGCCAGCACCAAGCTTCCTCCCCTTCCCCTCCCCCTTTTCTCTAAGCGTGTTTTCTGTTTTACTCTCCTTCACTTCTTGATAGAATGTAATTCGTACCACAATCCTGGGGGGGGGGNNNGGGGGTTATTTGGCCATCTATATCAAATACTTAAAAATAAGCATGCCCTCTGCCCAGTTCTAGAAACTTCCCTATAAAAAAGCAATCTGAGTATGAAGAAAAATTCTGGTACACTGATTTGTCACTGAGATGTTCATAAAAGAGGAAACTGGCAACCGTAACAAAAAAGTCATCCCCAAATAGATTATATGTTATGTCATAATCATCTAATAGAATACTATACAACCATCAGAAATTTATTTCAAAAGCTGTTTAATAACCTAAGAAAATACTAGACTATAAAAACAGTTTACCAAACTGAGTAGATATAATTGATTCTTTTTATTGATGGTAGTTATATATTCTATAAATCACCAGGAACACTGAATTTGTGAATATTAAACCACTGTTTTGGGGGAAATACAAGGTTAGGCTCCTACCAGCCTCAGTTGCAACAGTTTTGTCAACTAATCAATATATAACCTTGTGTCATTTGTGTTTCTGTTTAAGGATTCTTATTTAATATACACTGTTGTGGGGCACCTGCGTGACTCAGTCGGTTAAGTGTCAGACCCTGGCTGAGGTCATGATCTCATAGTCCATGTGTTCCAGCCCCTCATCGGGCTCTGTGCTGACATCTCAGAGCCTGGAGCCTGCTTCAGATTCTGTGTCTCCCTCTCTCTCTGCCCCTCCCCCGTTTACACTCTGTCTCTGTCTCTCTCTCAAAAATAAACGTTAAAAAATTTAATATATGCTGTTGATTCATTAACATTGAACTCACGGTCAACAGCACTATAACTCATGCCTGAATGAAGCTTATCTAACATATCTTTACTCTGTATGGTACACTCAGCCTTTTTACACAGAGGAACACTTGAAAGCCCTTCAGCCCTACACTAGGGGAGCATTTTAAACAGTCAAATCACCAATAAAGAGCACAAAAATGTGAAAAACACAACACCAGGCAGACCAAGAAAAGGACACTTATTTACAGGATGAGAACTGAGACAAAAAGGCAGGGTCACATTGTTCCAAATTAGCTAGCAACATGGGCCTCAGTCATACTGCACAGGCTGCAAATGATCACGAAGCAGCATGACTATTAATTTTAGGATTACAAATAGGGGTGCCTGGGTGGCTCACTCAATTAAGCGTCCAACTCTTGGTTTCTGCTCAGGTCATGATATGGTTCATGAGTTTGAGCCTTACATTGGGCTCCACACTGACAGCTCAGAGCCTGGGATTCTCTCTCTCTCTCTCTCTCTCTCTCCCCCTCCTCCACTCTGTCTCTCGAAATAAATAAACTTTAAAAAAATTAGCGAGTAGGTGAATTTGCAAATATTCACAAATAATGAAAATCAACTTAATCTAAACCTAATTTTTTCCAGTGCAGGATTGGGGAGGGTTGAGAGTGAAAACAGTGCAGAGAAAAACACAGTACAAGGAAATACCCACAAATGTTAACAGTGGTAAAAAAAAAATGTTAACAGTGGTTATCTCCAGAGTGATGTGAAGTACAGAAATATGGTTCTTTTTTTTCTTTGGTTTTCTCTGATTTTTTTTTCAATTTTTTTAATAATTGATAGTTTTTTTTTCCTTCCATTCAGAAAAAAATTTCCTTTAAAATCTTCCAACCTACTCCCCAAGTACCTTTCCTTTCCTTCTCACATACCACCAAGAATGTGTGTGTGTGTGTGTGTGTGTGTTTAATCAGGTATGGTTCACATCTTGAATAATAGTGCCACCAAGTGTCCATAAGAGGAAGTGCAATGAGGCCCAGGCTGGGGCGGGTAGGCACACAGAAGACAAAACCCCAGGACTCCAGATTAGGAAGTAGTGAGAAAAAGTGACATAATGGCAGGCTGAGAGAGAAGGACAGAAAGAATGAGACAGGCAGTAAGGATAGCTGGAGGAGAGGGTGACACAGTGGCCAGGGGAGTCCAACAGGCTGAAGTTTTCAAAAGGGAGGGTCTCGACTACCTCGGTCACAATAAGCCCCGTCCTTCTAGGGGCAAGAATGGGGGCTGTTGCTTCTTGCAGAAGCCCAGTCACCAATAAGCTTTATCTGTAGCCCCTTGCTTTGGCCAGGTCCCCTACCTCCATCACATGTGCACCTACCTAGAAAAATGCCCGGGACCAGCCAAGGGCATCTCAGAATAGAAGACCTTGGGAGGTCAAGGTGCCCGCATGGACACAGGAGCAGCCAGGAGGCCCAGAACTCTGAAACTCAGCTCTAAAAGAAGCCATTAAATTTGAAGGCAGGTCAGTCTTGGTTCTCACCACCATCAAAGCACCCTACCACTTGGAGGAATGTGGAATAAAGCCAATCTTGAGACATGACTTTCCCTATCTGTCAAATTGGGAAATTAATCCCAGTCTTTGGAAGAAGTGTCCCACAGGCCTATCCAGCCACACCCTCCCTCTTCCTTCTTGCCTTCGTTCATTCTGTTACAGTCCTTCCTGAGGCCAAGTACAGGGCATCAGACCCTGATCCCAAACCCACACTAACACTGCACTTGGGTGAGGACCCACAGTGAGCATTTACACCTCCGTGTGGAAGAGTTTAAAATCGGAGTTACCTCTCCCACATACATTTTCACTGAGACCCTGAGTTAGGTCGGGATGGAGGAGCCAGCTTGAAGGGTCCCCAGTGGCCAACTTCAGGACGGTTCATGCAGCCAACCCAATCGTGACTGATTTTAACACGCTGAATTAATAAAAACTATTGAGGTCCATAGTAATACTTAAAGGCACCAAGGCGGAGGAAAGCTCTTCTTTCCCGAAAAACCCCAGCTGGTAAAGAGAGAAGGAACGATAATGAGAAAATCACCACATTGCAACCCCAAGTAAATGACTTATTCAGACAAGGAAGTCAATGGCTGCATGGGCCATTAGGTAAGAAGCTGCCGAAAAACGAGATTCGCAGCACCAAGACACGCCCACAGTTACTTGCCAAGTACACAAAACTGAGTGTGTTATTTGACAAGAGAGTGTTCTGGAGACACTATCTCAAGCAGATAATCAGACAACCATCACTAGTGGCTGGACAACCTCTCCTCACTTCCTGTTGTGATGCAGTATGAGGTACACAACACCACCTGTGACACATCCTCGTCGAAATACTGAATCTGAATCTAATCTGACCTCAAGATCTAACTTCCTACTATTTGTAGGAAATACAGGGCCTGAGGAACAAGTTAAACAACACCAGAAGGAAACAATCAGACAAATCCAGAACATGGACAAATGGCCTGGCCTCTTAAAAAAATCGATATCAAGGGGTGAGGAGAACTGGAGGGGGAGGTGCAGGGGGGCGGATGGGGNATAAAGAGGCCCAAGGACCAAATGCAAAGCATAAATTATTGTTAGGTCTTCGATCAGCACAAAATTAAGCCAGCTCTAAAGGAAATTTGGGGGGATAATCAGAGTAAATTTATATGAGCCAGTATGGGATACTATTAGGGAATGACTGTTAATCTCATAGGCGTGATAAGGTTACTGTAGGTACAAAAAATTTTGTCACAAAGAGTTTTCTTTTCCTCAGGAGATGCATGTTGAAGCCTTTAGGAGTACGGTCTGCAGCTAGGTTTCAAATGATTCTGCCAGAAAAAAAAAAAGTATCTACACACAGAAAGTAAATGTGACAAAATGTTAGGGAGTGCTTCGTCTAAGTGGAGGTCATACCAGCGGTAGGTGTTCATTGAATAACTCTTCTAACTTGATGTTTTAAAATATTCAAAAGAAGAGTCAGAAAAATATCTATTATCTACACATGGGTAAAAAACCTAGAAAGACGGGCACCAAAAATGAATTTTGTATGGTGCATTATGCGTCATTTGACTTTTTTCTGTAATTTTCAAAATGTGTATCAGTAATAAAAAGAGAAAAGAAGCAAAAGGTGGGGAGTGAGTCTGGGCATCAGATAATAAGACACCTCTCTCTCCCCCACCCCACCCCCATCCCAGGGCCTCCCTTTGTTGGTGGGATGGGCTGGCAGACCCTGCTCCTTTTCAAAACAAATCTACGAAGAGATTAAGTGAAGGGAAAATGGCAAAGTGCTGTGTGAATGGGAACCCACACCACCTCCATCACCACCCTCACCTTTTAGTGTCAATTGTTAATTTTTCAAACTTTCTGCAGTTGTCCTGTAACACCCGTGGGTTGTCTTCCCCCTCCTCACCTCTGCCTAGGGAGGGAAGGGGGAGCCCGCTGGCCCGCACCCACCCTCCAGCCACCCAGCTCGGATTCTCAGCCCTTCTTTCTCCCCTGCCCTGTTCCCAATTTTTCTGTTAACATCCAGGCCATCTGACTCAACTCTCCCAACCCTGGTTCTGTGGCAGGTGGAACTCTCCACAAGGCTGGCACGACCTCAGAGGGCCCTGACCCCACCCTTGCCAAGCCCCTGTGGTCAGGACACAGAGGTCCCCTGCCAGGGCTTCTGAGAGCGAGGGCAGTCTGCACCCACCTGATATGTCATTTTCCCACCATTTCCACCACAGTCTCTGCTTTGAGGTTATGGACTAAAAATGATTGGGCTCTTATCCACAAGTCGGAGAAACAGATGCTAACAACGACTGTAATGAAATGGAAAACCTCTAAAAGAGGGCACAGGGCACCAAGGACCTAGCGCATCAGGCCTGGGAGCTCAGGGAAGCTGAACATTGTAAGATGTTGGACTTAGGGCAAAGAGTGAAGAAGGGCACAGGCATGTGTAAAGCCTAAAGGTGTGACCTCGGAGAGAAGGAAGAGGCAGAGCAGATGAGAGGACAGAAGGCAGCTGTGTGAGCTATGCAATCTGTATGCACGGGAGGGTGAAGGAAGGGAGCCCCTGAGGCTGAACACCCTCCCCTCCCCCTCAAAACGCGGCGCGGGAGCCGGGGCTGCAGAGCTACATGTTCCGGGCAGGGGGCACCATTGTCTCACTCGCTCAAATACCGTAGCGGCTGACTTTAGCCATGAGGAGGCTAGAAAGTTCAGATGCACGGCACCTGGTCGGCCGGATTACACTGTTTGAACTTCATTGTGCAAACAGGGCTGTTTTAGACTAATTATTCTGGCGGCTTTCTATGGGGAGAACCCAGAGAAGAGAATGAAACCCAAGGCTGCTGTGTGGTCCTGGGAAGAGAGGACAGTGGGCGGAGGAGAAGGAAGGGCTGGGACATGTTTGAAATCAAAAGCTAGGGTGGCATGTTTGATGTAAGGAGGTTTAAAAAGAGGGAAGAATCAAGGCAGGCCCACGTTTTCTCCTTTTGACGGTGGCACCTGGTTAGGAGGGAGGTTCTTGATGAAGGTCATGGTGGGCAGGAGAGGCTCTTCTACAGGACCCAAGGGGCAGCAGACAGAGCTGTGCAGAGGCCGCCGGCGGTCTGACGCTGAAGCGGGGGTCAGAGTCAAACAGAGCTGTGGGAGTCGTCTGTGGAGGGGTGAGGCTGAAGCCTAGGAGTGGCCCAGCTGCAGGGAGAGCCCAGGGAGAGCCCAGAGGATGGGCAGAGGAGAGTGGAGAGTGCCTGCANAGTCACCCCCAGGGCCCCCACCAGAGTGGTCTTTCTCCACTCAACTCCTGCCACAACTTTTTAAAAATAATCATTATGTTTTTATTCCTTTTTAAGTTTCCCTCTCTTTGTGACTTCACATCTCGCTTCCATCCTACTGCTTAATTTTCTCCCAAATACTCCTCTATCTATCCACTGTCTGTCTGTCCTCACCGCATCTCTCACCTGTGTGTCTGTCTCAGATACCCCAAGCAGACCTGTCCACGCGTGTGCCAGAAAGCCAGGCAGGGATGA
Organism: Crocuta crocuta; assembly: GCF_008692635.1. NCBI lineage: Eukaryota > Metazoa > Chordata > Mammalia > Carnivora > Hyaenidae > Crocuta > Crocuta crocuta. Next base: position 3,758,292 of record NW_027530368.1, read on the forward strand.
GTGTCTCACCGTGCATCCCCCGACCAGCCCCTCCGTGCACACCTTCTGCAGGGCAGCGCCAAGGGCGCTGTGTGCCCCTCCCCTTGTCCTTCACTCTGCCCGGCACCCATCCGCAAACACACCCAGCAGTCACCCTCCCGAGATAATCCTCCTGCTCCCCTGCTCCTTACCATTTTCCCTGCAAAGCTGACTTCCATGAAGGGATCCACCAAGTTCTTCTTGTTACTGTCAAAGCCAAAGATCTGCTTCACGTTGTCCATCACGGCATCGTCCACTGGGGAGAACACGCTGGTCACTGCCCGCCTGCTGTCAGCCCTCCCAAACCCCAGCATTCCACCTCCCTGTCTCCAGACAGTCTTGGGACCCCCTGAGGGAGACACTGTGCCCCTCCCCCAGCCAGGGGACACCTGGAGCAGCAGCTCCTGAGGGCAGACGCTGCTCCTCTACCCTGCCCAAACAGCTTGTTCACTGGCCCTTGCTCTCAAGGGCTTCCTGAACAGACCCAGCAGACAATGGAGGGAGGACTGACTGATGACTGATTGATTGATTAGCAATCCACATCACTAAGGGCAGTTAACAATCCAGAAAAAGACTGGAAGTTGTTATAAGAATATCCCATAATTGGGACCTGTTTCACATTTTCCTTTATGTCTGTTAGCACAGTGATTTTACCTGACCTTGACCAATAAGTCAATTCTGCTTTTTAAAAAAAAGAAGTTTTAGTCTATGCTGCTCCAAATCAATATTTTACTGAATTAGTCATATTATTTACAAATGTATATATATATAGATAAATAGACGTGTGTATATGTATACTTATGGCATGTATAGATGTCGGTGTGTATACAAATGAGAGGAAGGGCAGTTACAGATTATAGACCAGCCGCTGTCTACATGAAGACAAGAGGTAGCAATTAGCAAATACTTATGTCCTATTTACCCACTTATTTTGTTTTATTTATATTTAAACAAGATTGCAGATAATTAAATATAAAGCACATTCACCTTGAATGAAGCCAACATTTCTATTTCCCCAGCCCCCCATGGGGAGCTCACCAGTCTCACTTCTACCTAGTTTCAACCCATAAATGCAGAATGTTCTTAAGCATATATTTTAATGCCCATTTAAAACCCATTACTTACTTAAAGGCTTTCTCCTTGATTTGGGTACAATTAAGCTTGTACAGAAAGAATGCATTTCTCCTATTGAGTCACTAGTCAAAGTTTGAGCAAAACCTCAAATAAGTAGCTTTATGCAAAACTTAGAAACAAAGACCTAAGTTGCAAACGTTCTCAGTGACTCTGCTATGGACAGAAATTGGCTTGATTATGCTAATACGTGCTTCAAAACAGAGGCTCTCCCTATAACAACGACCAGTGTGGGAGCCCTGCTCCAAACCAAGTCAATGTGAAACACTGGAGGTGGGGCCCAGGTGTCTGTACACCTTCAGGAGTCCCCGGTGACTCTAATGTGCAGCCCAGACTGACTCCCACGGCTCTGAAATAGTCAGCATAATTCCTCCGCCAGGTCCCGAGCACACAGGGTGGGCCCAGTGCCGGTCAAGTCACAGTGAGAAACCAGGCAGTGGCCACCCTGTCACTCTTTCTTGGGAAGATGAGGACAGGGCCGCAGCTAAGGTAACCCAGTTCCCCAGCCAGCCAGCGATGGAGGGGGTCCCCAGACTGTGGGACTTTCAGTGCTGAATCCCAGTCAAACTAGCATCAAGGGTCAGCACATGGATGGATGCTTTTCATCTGCGGAGACACTGAGACCTCCCAAAGTCTCAGTGACTGCTTCCCAGGGTCCCCACTCACAATCTAAATCCTGGGCCTCCAACCCAGGGAGGACGCCAGACTCACTCTGTGGTAGGTCCTCAGCTCTGAAGACCTTCAGGCAGAAGTGGGCTCCTCGAAGGGCCACGCCCGTTGGCCTGAGCAGATTGTTTTCGATGTCCTCCTTGTCTTCAGAAGGGTCCTTTCTCTCCAGCTACAATGCAACCAAATATGCACTTGAGCACGACAGTCTCTCTTCTTCAACCAACACCCCTTAGATGGTGCTTTTTGAACAAAGGTAGATCTTGCCCTGCTGCTTACGAACATGCGACCTCAGCAGGTTCCTCCCTCGAAACTGCTTCCTCCCCTAGACAGTGGAAACAATAACACCCACCTTGCAGACTGCTAGGAAAATCAACTTCAATAACGTGTAAATGCGTGTGGCCTACGGCGGACACCACCAAGCCGAGGACGCGTGCTCAGCTTTCCTCGATGACTCCAGTCCCTGCCTCACCACTTTCCTATTCGTCTTTTTCTCCCAGCACATAACCAATATCCATGTGGACAAGTCAGTCACCAGCACGGTTTCCTTCCTCCACCGGCAGTGCCTTAATCTCCCGTCCCCTTCAGCAGCTGGAGGCATGGCCACATCTCAACTTCCGGCCGCCCAGAGCCCTTCCTCTAGCAAAACTGTGACCTCTGAAACCCTTCTCTGAAGACAGCTTGCAACCCATCTGTCTCCCCCAACCTCCCAGTCACAGGGTGAGGCTCCCAACGCAGCCTGGCACACTTCAGGCGTTCCCTTTTCTCTGCCCCCCTTTCACCAATTCTAAGCCTTGCACCCCTGCATCCTCCCTGCTTGGCACCACCAGCCATGTCCCGATGCCCCAGCCCCTCGGCCCAGTGCTTCCACCGCTCCTGCCTTGCCCACGCCATCCACCTTCCTCTCCCCCGCTGCCAGGCCACTGACTATTATGGCGCCCCACCACGAAGCTGCCAACCCGGAGCGGGCGCTCTTGTGTCTGCTCAGAAACCCTTCTGTTTACCTGGAATGAACCCCTCATTCCTCTCCCACGACTACTCCAAACTTTCTCTCTTCTTGCCAAGCACACAAAGATGCTGTTACCTCTCCAGTTCCACATGCCTGTCTTGTTCTTCCCACTCTCAACTTGTAACTTGACTTACTGGCATGCAAAGAGGATAATGGTACATGCTCAGGTGGAGGAGATATAGAGAATGATCTCACTTTTCCAAAAAAAGAGAAAAATATACAACAGATAGGTGGTTGCCAGAGGCAGGGCGGAGGGGAACTGGACGAAGGGGGTCAAAAGGTACAAACTCACAGTTATCAGATAAGTAAGTCATGAGGATGTAATGCACAGCATGGAGACTCTAGCTAATAATACTCTATTGCATATTCAGGAGTTACTAAGAAAATAGATCTTAAAAGTTCTCATCACAAGAAAAAAGACTTTTATAACTATGTATGGTGGTAGGTGTTAACTATACTTATCTCGATCATTTCACAACATATACAAATAATGAATTGTTTTGTTGTATGCCTGAAACGAATATAATGTTATATGTCAATACCTCAATTTTTTAAAGTAATAAAAAATAGGGAAATACACATGTATATCCTCCTTGGAGAATATGCAACAAGACATGAATCCCACAGCTGTCTCTGAGGGGTAGAATTATGAGTGATTTATTTTTTATTTACACTTCTCCACGTGTTCTACAATTCTCATAATTACCACATATTATTTTAGATCAGAAAAACTGGACGCATGGGTGGCTCAGTTGATTAAGCATCTGACCTCCACTCAGGTCATGATCTTGAGGTTCATGAGTTTAAGCCCTGAGTCAGGCTCTGCACTGGGATTCTCTCCTGCTCCCCCTTCCTCTCCGTTCCTTCCCCACTTGCTCTCTCTCTCTCTCTCTTTCTCTCTCTCATCCCTTCTCCAGCTGCACACACTCGCTCTCTCAAAATAAATAAAGGTTAAGAAAATAAATAAATAAATCAGAAAAACCAAGCTGTGTTTCTGTTTGTTTGTTCGGTGCCTCTCCTGCCAGGCGAGGGGCTATGAGGACGACCCAGGCCATGGACTCACCGGCGCTTCGTCTCCGGGGCCCAGTACACAAAGGCTCGCTTTCAGGTAACCTCTGGCCCCAGCAGAGAAATCGTCAGGGTCCGCGAGTAGCAGCCACTTCCTGAGATAGGCGTGTCCTACGAGAGACAACTTCCGTTGGTGATGGCAGAATTGGAAGGGGCCAAGTCTGCAACCACATCTGGGAGCCCAGGGCCAACTATACTTGGGAGAGAGGAGGGACTTATTCATGCAGACCTAGGGGCCACACTTCGAATGTTCATGTGGGTCCAAGTCAGAAATGTCAACATAAACACCTATAAGAGGCTACCAAAGCCAGACCCCAGGCCACTTACTTCCCTCTGAGGAAGTGACCAAACCAGAACAGAAACCAGGGTGTGGAGAAATCCTAGACTTATCAAAATGCCCCACCCCCTGTCAGAGGTAACCCCTTCCCCACCAACCCTTGTTTGACCCTTCCAGATGTAGCATCCCTGACTGAGCCAACTAAGACCCACGTGAGGGTCTGATCTCCCCGAGGGCCTGTTTTACTTGAAAGATGGAAGCCTGCCTTCTCTTCATTCCTGCAGCTCTCATCTCCAGGATCAGACTCTATCTCTAGATTCTAAAACCCCCAAGGAAGAAAAGTGATTGTCCCAATGGCTGTCCCCAACAGCCTCCAAAACCAAAATGCAAGGATATAGCCAAGGTGATGAGGACATGACTCACGGGGCTCTCTGTAGATGGTACCCACGTCCATCTGAAATCAAACCGAGAAACACAAATCAAACTCTTGCCTCTGGAGTGTTAAATGAAGTATGGAGCATTATGCTGTCATGTTAAAAACCATGCTTTGAAGATCATTTGGAGACATGGGGAAATGTTCATAAGCTGACATGACATGAGGAAAAAAGCAGAATACAATTCGATCAAAGTTTGGTAAAGCGTATCTATGCATAAGAAGAAAGAGTAAAAGAAACACAACAAAACGGTGACTGTGCTGTCTCTGGGCAGGAGATTCAGGTGGTAGATTGATTATGTTTTTTTATTTTTCCTTTCCTGTATTTTACAATTTTCTATTAAAGTTCAAAGATCAGAGGGACATTGATGGTCAGGGAGGCTATGCATGCGGGCAGCTGGAGGTATATGAGAACTGTCCTTTCCACTCACTTTTGCTATGAACCTAAATCTGCCCTAAATTTTTTTTTTACCATGGACTACTTTTATAATTAGAAAAAAAATAATTTTTTACCTTAACCTCTGGGTTCTCAAAACAAGAATATACTTCAAAGATTAGAGACTCAAGACATAAAACCCCATTTATTACAGAAGGACTCAGGTTAGATTCCAGTTGTTTTTAAAACGGCTTGTCCAGGAAAATTGACTTAGTTTTCTATCTTGTGACTACTTCCCAGAGAAGGGGCCATTTTTTACTTGGATAGCATGGGAAGGTTAAAATATGCCTGCTTTCCATTTGATAGACGCCTGAAGATTCAGAAGTGCGAAAATCAGTAAGAATCGCATTAAAATGCCACTCGCAATGGTTTCCATTGCTAGTTGCCTTTGCTTTATGAGAACTGCTGATGCCTTCCTGCGAGCTGAATCATACTGTCAGTTCTGGGTTCTCTGCAGCACAGTCCGGGACAAATGGAGGGGCAGGCTCCCCCCTCTCCCCTGCATTGCACCCTGATCCCCTGGACTCCACATGTGGACCCCGCTCCAAACCAGAGCAGGGGTGCGCTCTGGGCACAGAGCGCTGGTGTCACGCTGGCCCAAGATGGTCAGAATTAGGAGAACGGTCACCCAACTGCCAATTTCATGCTGTTTTCCCAGATGTAAGAACCGACAGGAATCAGAAGAAGCTGAATTCCCCTTGCTGGATGCAGGGAAAGATATTTCCCCCTCCTTCCTTTTTGTCAGAACATTTATCTTAGAATCTTGTAATGGAAACAGAGATATTTTCTCTGTTTTTCTGTGGGAAAGGAGGAACCTACCCAAAGCACAAGCCCAGCTCCACGTTGTAAAACAACCCTCATCATAAAATGCAAGCTTTTCTGTCTTTTTTCCTCTGGATATAGTCAGCTCGCTAGCACAGAGGGTCAACCCAATTACCAATAGGTAAGATGAGTGTGTGTGACCGAGGGTGCTGTCCTGTCGTCTCACCTGAGGACTAGTTGCCTTGAGAACATGTACGGAATGGGTTGCATCTGCTTGGCTGTGTACAGGATTTCCTTCCTTCTTCCCTTCCAGTCTCCTAGCAGATTGTCTGCCATGTGTGTCACCTTTAGGTGAACGCTTATTCAACAATAAAAGTCTGTTCTTTCTCTACGGCCATTGTCGACAGTATTTCTGAGTTCAGAGAAGATTTTGTTTTTTGTTTTGTTTTGTTTTGTTTTGTTTTTTAACCAACTTAGGCACCTGGGTGGCTATGTCAGTTAAGCACCCGACTTCAGCTCAGGTCATGATCTCGCAGCTCATGAGTTCGAGCCCCACATCAGGCTCTGTGCTGACAGCTCAGAGCCTGGAGCCTGCTTCGGATTCTGTGTCCCCCTCTCTCTCTCTGCCTCTCGTCCCCCACCCTGTTCATGGTCTCTCTCTCTCTCCTTCAAAAATAAACATTAAACAAACTTTTAACTATATTTCTCCAACACAGACAAGAGGAACAGGACCCTTATAGCACCAGCCTCTGCACATTATGTACAGAGTTTCTACTAACGTGAATTAGCGAGAACGGATTTCAAAGAAAATAAATAATTACCCGGAATTCCCCAATGAGAGCATCTGTCCTGAGAGAACGGGAGTCTACCACCTGTGGGGGAAAGATGAATTAAAACTCTCACTTGAAAGTAAATGTTGGCCCAGGCAGGACCCACACAATAGACCTTCCCTCCCAAGTAGTAACAGCCAACACTTGGGTAGCGCTTGCTCTGTTCCAGAGATCGTTCTGAGCGATGTTTAACCCTCACACGAACCCCACGAGTAGGGAGTATTATTGCCTCCTTTCTACAGATGAAGAAACAGAGGCACAGAGACATTACAGGACTTGTATGGAAGCACACAACCCCTAAATGCACAGGCAGAACCAGAACCCAGACAGTTTGGCTCCAGAGCCCACACGTTCAGCAACTAAACTATACTGTGTTCCAGAAGAAAGACCCCCCCCAAAAAAAAAGAGCTTAGGCCCAAAGAGAGAAAATCCTGGCCAGAAGCAGGCACACGGGCAAACAAAATAAAATGAAAACAAGTGTCCACTGCAGGAATGATTCCAGGGCCCTGCACTACAGCATCTGGGGGTTGCTGAGCAGCTGGGCAGCAGAGGCTCCCCACCTCTGAGCTACAGAAGGCATTTCTGTGACCGGCAGAACTTAACAGTGACCTGCTCCACATCACCCGTTGCCCTGGGCTTTATGGCTTCTTTCTCGCAAATGCCAACACTCACGCCGACAGGCATACATGAACGCACATGCATGCTGACACGCACATGTGCATGTATGCACACGGACATGTGCGTGAGTAGACATGTAACCCACAGAGAACACTGATGCCTGACACGTACCGTGATGAAGATGGGCTCGTCAAACAGCTCCGAGGGAGAGTCAAACACATTGAAGAAAAGGGTCTGTGGTCCAGGGTGAAAGGGAAACAAATGAGTAGCCGCTGACCTCAGGGCTAGAGACATAGAGGGTCAGCCACCACCCACAGCCTTCACATCTGGTCCACACAGAAGTGTGGACAGAGCACAGTCCAGCAACGAGCTCTGGGGATTCAACAAGTTCCAGGGTATTCCATCCCTGACCTCATGGAGGCTGTCATCTCAGGGACAGGGTGGATGGCTGGCCCTATAGCATGACAGAGATGTGGAGCATCAGGAGGCCAAGGCAGGAATAAGAGCTAGAATCCTCCCTCCAGGTCCTCAGATAAACTACTCAGCACCCAGCATATCCTTCCCCACAAAGTTAGTGCCATATACAGAAATGAGTAGATCGCCAGGTATCTTGTGTGCTCCCAGTCAGGAAGGGCCACCAAGGTCCTAGCCCTGATAACCAGCACCTCCCACCTCATTGAAGACTGGGTTGTTTCCCTTGTGGATCCGTGTCCTCTTGGTCTGCCCGGCAGCAGTGACCTTGACCACAGGCTTGATGTTCACCCCCGGCAGCTGACGCCCCTCGATCACTTGCACCCTGATCTGAAAGCCAGGAGAAAGCATGAGCAACAGGAAAGGGGAAGCAGTCAGTCCCCAAAGAGAGTCAGAAACCACTGCTGGCTTCTTGGAAGGGTATGAAAAAGGAATTAGGGGGCACCTGGGTGACTTGATCGGGTAAGTACCTAGCTCTTGATTTTAGCTCAGGTCTCGGTCTTATGGTTGGTGGAATTAGCTCCACGGGGGCTCTGTGCTGACAACACAAAGCCTGCTTAGGACATTCTCTCTCTCTCACTCTCTCTCTGCCCCTTCCCCACTCACGATCTTTCTCTCTCTCTCTCTCTCCTCCTCTCTCTCTGTCTCTCTCTCTCTCTCTCAAAATAAAGAAATAAACTTTAATAAATAAAAAAATAAGAATTAGGAAGAGCATTATAAGAACAATCATATTTTCCTACCAAGGTCCCTTGCATCTATCAAATCCCACAATTCCACACACAAGCTGCCAGGATCCACAGGGAACCTTCCAGCATTAAATTCCAGAGCTGGGCCAAGGACCCAGACCCCAGATCGTTTTATGCAGACATTGGCACAAGTCCTCCCTCAGATGCCTCAACACCAACACATCCGAGTGGTTTGAACGTCCTTCACTGATAATTCTCTCAGAGGCCAAGCTTACATAGTGGAAATTAACCCCAATGTATTCTTTATAGGATGCAGTGCTTTTTCATGTTCTGAGAAAGAAATTAAGAACTTTCTCTGTTGAACTTTGAGTAATATAAGGTTTCAGGAATATCTGTGCTTTCACATTTAGGCAAGATATTTTAAAACATGAACTTTTAAAATATTAGAACAATTTTCATGGAAAAATAAGATACTTACTGGTTTTAAGTTTTAAACAGCAGTTATTTATTGATGGATCAATCAACACTTCTTTTTTTTAAGCCATACTATAGGGGCACCTGGGTGGCTCAGTCCGTTAAGTGGCCAACTTTGGCTCAGGTCATGATCTCACAGTTGGTGGGTTCAAACCCCGCGTCAGGCTCTGTGCTGACAGTTCGGAGCCTAAAGCCTGGAGCCTGCTTCTGATTCTGTGTCTCCCTCTCTCTCTGCCCCTTCCCGACTCATGCACTCGCGCTCTCTCTATCTCTGTCTCAAAAATAAATAAACATTAAAAAAATTAAAAAGCCATACTATAGAAGAATATATTACTAATAACAGTGGGAAGGTAGAGCCATGATTTTTATTCTTTTCATTTTCCTGTATTTTCTAAATTTTCTACAAAAAAAAACATATATGTATTTTCTAAAGAGAAAAAGCAGTAAGTACATGTCTTGGGAATAATAATAATGTTAGAATTTTGTCTCTTAGGCATATATAGTGGTTACAGCCAGGACTTTCACTTAAATTACCACAATTTAGAACTAAAATATATTATTACAATTTGTTGCACTTAGTAAAGAGCTAAGTTTCCTGTTTTTAACNCTAAGAGTTCTTTATCACTAAATGTCATTATATCAACATGAAAAACTTTGTGGAAAAGAAAAAGAATAAGCAAAGGACCAAAATTGAAATGCAAATAAAATGAGATGGATTTTTGGATTACAATATGTCAAAGGGTTAATATTAACAGTTTTATTTTGTGAAGAGCTTGAACAAATTCAAATTCCACATGACTTTTCAGAAGAATCCTTGGCTACCAGGAAGAGAATGGATCAAGAGAGAAAAAAAGAGAGCTAGACAGAGTGTCCTAGGTTTGGGGATCTTGTTAAAATGCAGATTCTAACTCAGCAGGGCTGGTAGGGGCGGGGGCTGGATTTCTTTTTTTTTTTTTTTTTGCTTTTGAAAGTTGGAATTTCTTTTTATTTCTTTTTTTATTTTTTTGTTTTTTTACAAATAGTTTATTGTCAAGTTGGTTTCCATATAACACCCAGTGCTCATCCCTACAAGTGCCCTCCCCCATGCCCATACTCTCCCTCCCCTCCACACCCATCAGTCCTCAGTTTGTTCTCAGCATTCAAGAGTCTGCATTTCTAACCAACTTTGGGTGTTGCTTGCGCTGCTGGTCCAAGGATCACACCCCGAGTAGCAAAAGCTAGCTAGCCAGATAAACCCTGGTTGGAAATCACAGAACAAATGTAAAGACAGGCTGAATCTCTGCAGTGACACTCCCCCACACACCTCATTTTTTTAAAGACCAAAACCAGGGGCTGCATTCTGAAGCCACAGCACATGAACTGCTCATTCGGCATCTCTCAGGGGCCCAGGGAACCACAGCCTCCTGCCTAGGAGAGCCCTTAGCACCCGGCCCAGCCTGGACAGAGGAGACTATGGGCGGACAGTCAGCCCGTTACCTGGAAGTCCTGTGGTTTGTCCGACAGCAGCTTTCTGGACGTGGGAGCACTTCTCTTCCTTTTGCTCCCAGAGTGGTAGGGGGGTGGATGGGAAGGTGGCTTCCTCGGGGTGGCTGGAGCTCCTGGGCCTGGGGCCCCACTCTGATCCACTAACGGCTCTGCCTCATCTCCTGTGAGCCCCTGGTCCTCAGTGTCCTCCTCTCCTCCTGTGTCTGGGAGGAGAGGGTGATAGTAAGGGCTGGTCCCTCTGGCCCTGCGCTTGGGACCCTGCCCAGCCAATGAAGGAGCCAAAGGGCATGGGCGCTAAGACCCACCACCCACCTCCCCTCCCCTCCCCAGTGAGCCAGGATGGATGAGGGAGAAAGAAGAGGAGCTTCCAACAGCTGAAACTGGAGGGCAGTCAGTCCAGTTAGTGAGCAGGGAAGGAAGAGAATGGCCCTAGCCCTCCCCACCGTGCCCTGCAGGATCAGCTCCTCTGGCCACCTCGTCCCACTCTCGAGAGCTGACGGATGGCCGCAATGAGACGGTTATGGGTGGTAGGATCAGGTTCAGGACAGCCTGGCCCGTGTCTCACCCGTGGGGGCCAGCCACTTCTTTCCAGAGTATCTCGTGTCCACGGTGCTGTCACTGAGCAGGGACCAAGTCTCAGCCCGGCTCTGTCCCCCACCTGGCATTCGGGCAGGGCACAGCCCCAGGAGGGGAGGAGGGAGCTGGGTGAAGGCAGCCAACCTAGGGCACCCCAGCCCAAGCCTGCTCTCCCTACCTGCCCCCAGCCTGGCACAAAAACTCAGAAACCATTCCCATGCCCACTGGGGACTGTCCCTTTCTCACTGCCTTCCAGGCAGGACTAGGAATGCGTCACTTTTGGGAGCTTTCCCTGAGTGGCCCGAACCTAACTCTGTCAGACCTATCTCCACGGTGGCCCCAGAACACTCGAGGCCCCTCACCCTCCCCACTCTCTGTCCCCCAGAGCCACCCTTCTTTCTGCCCACCGCCTCTCCTCCCCGGCAGCCTATGCCCCAGTTCACATCGATTTCCCTATCCCCAAGCTCCAACAGTGCAGCTGGGCAGGACAGGCTTGGGGCACACCCCCACCAGGCGCTGCTCGGGTTCTAATGTGGCATCTGCCTCTAGCTCCCTGCACCGTGGGAGAAACTGTAGACTCGTTCCAAGTCCCCACCTGGCCCATCTGTAGAGCTTCCCGCACATTCAAGCAGGCTGGGCCACATGGAGGCCTCCCCAGGCCCACACTGGCAAGCCAAACACCCTGGGCTGCATCCTCCCTTGACCAGGCCAGCAGAAGCAACGGAAGAGGGCTGAGGCAACCTTGCAATCTGCTAACTCAGTCTACTCATTTCGCCAGTGATAAATTGTAGGCCCAGAGAGGGAGAGTGGCTGGCCCAAAGTCACACAGCTACTTGGTGCCAAAGGCAAGAAAGGAACTCATGTCCCTGACTTCGGCCCAGGGTTCTTTCAAGGAAAACCCAGCTCTCTTGTCACATGCCATCACCAAAGGCCTATTAAGTGCCAGACCAGGGCAGCATTCACTGCTGGAGTGGGCGGGGCCTCGGGGATCATCTGGGACAGACTCCATCCCAGCATAGGTGTGCCCTCTGAAGCCCCCACACATGTGAGAGCTGCATAGTACAGAGCACCAGCCCAGACCCGGCCCCTCCCCAGGAGAGCTTCCTCTCACTCATCCTAGTGACACTTTTTCTGCACGGCAGAAGGCAGCTCTCAGGATCCCCCCTCCCACTCACTGGTGTCTTCTCGTCTCTGGACGGGGCAGCCCCCAACCTGGTGAAGGCAGCAGAGGCTGCCTGAAGCCTCACTATGCCCCCGACCCCCAGGCTCAAGCACTGCTGCTGGGCTTCTTCCCAGCGCCCTGCCAGGGCGGGTTCCTCACCAGCCAGCATATCCATGTCCGGCAGAGTCGGGGAAGGTTCCAGCGACGCGGAGGGTGGGAACAGGGGCACGGCTCCAGGGAGTGGCGTGTAGGACACCTGCAGGACCAGCGAGGCCTGGAAGAGACGGGGGTGGAAGGGCAGCAGGTCAGTGCCTTGGCCTTGGACCACCACCTGCAGCATCCTTCCTATTCCTTTTACCGCTCCACCCAGGAAAACGGCTCTGACGGGGGTCAGGTTTGCAGGAGGCTGTGGCAAAGCCTCCCCCAGGGGCCCAGCGGCACAGTCAAGTGGTCAGAAGCACAGATTCTGGAATCAGATTCTACCACTCAGGAGCTGTGCAATCTTGGTCAAGATCTGTAACCTCACCGTGCCTCACTTTCCGCATCTGTAAAATGACAGTACTAACAGCAACAGTACCTTCCTCATAGGATCACATGGGGATCAAATTAACTGATAAAGCACATAGTAAGCTTCTATAAATGAATCAGCAATTCAACCTCTCCTGCAGGATCTTTCTTTCTTTCTTTCTTTCTGTCTGTCTGTCTTTTGAGAGGGAAAGAGAGAGTGTGCACACACAAGGAGGGGAGGAGCAGAGAGAGAGGGAGAGAGAATCCTAAGCAGGCTATGGGCTGTCAGCACAGAGCCAGAAGTGGGGTAAATCCTATGAACTGTGAGATCATGACCTGAGCTGAAATAAAAAGTTAGACACTTAACATACTGAGCCGCCCAGATGTCCCTCCTGCAGGATTTTTCATCTCTCAGCCTAGGACTATCTTCAGAAAAAAGGCCCCTTGGCCACTCTGCTTAGCTGAGGGCCCCCCCCCTCGCCGTTTCTCCACAGGTGGCTCGGGCGCCAGCTAGCTATGAGAGGGTTGGGGTGCTGCTCACATTTCTGAGCCCTCTTCCCTCCCAGGTGTACCCCTGTCCCCCACCTCAACCCCAGCTGATCCAGCTTCGACCAGCCAAGAAGAGAGTGACCAGTCACCACACTCTCATGCACCAGGAAAGCCTGCCCTGTTTTTTACCCTACGGAATGACTCCCCAAGACCGCGTACTCTTCAAAGGGCCCCAGAACCTGAAAAAAGGTACAGCCTCAGCAGGCTTTCCAGCCTTACAGCTCCTAGGCCAGTGGGGGCCTGGCCCAGCCTTCCCTGGTACCATAGGTCCAGCCAGCCTCTTGGGGCAGCATTCTTATTGATCAAAATAATAAATGCTCTATTTAAGAAAGTTTAGGGAGTACAAAAATGTTAAAGAAAAAAAATAATGCAAGGGAAAATAAAATGCCATAATTCTACCTTTATTCACATTTTGATATGATTCTCTCCCATCTATTTAAACAAATATTGTATACCCCTGCTGTACATAAAATGCTTCGGGGACACCTGGGTAGCTCAGTTGGTTAAGCATCCAACTCTTGATTTCAGCTCAGGTCACGATCCCAGCATCATGGGATCAAGCCCCAAGTCTGGCTCATGCAGGGCGTAGAAACTGCCTAAGATTCTCTCTCCCTCTTTCTCTCCCTCTGTCCCTCTCCCCTGCTTGCTCTCTCTCTCATTCTCTCTCTCTCTGTCTCTCTCTCAAATGAAAAAAAATGAATGCTTTTCTTTTTTTGTTAGTAAGCATTTCCCAGATTTTGACAAACCCTTTTTTTTTTTTTAATGTTCATTTATTTTTGAGAGAGACAGACAGAGTGTGAGCAGGACAGGGGCAGAGAGAGAGGGAGACACAGAATTCAAAGCAGGCTCCAGTTTCTGAGCTGTCAGCACAGATCCTGATGTGGGGCTTAAACTCAAGAATGGCAAGATCATGACCTGAGTCAAAGTCAGACACTTAACAGACTGAGCCACCCAAGCGTCCCTTGACAAATCCTTTATAAACATAATTGTCAATAATGCATCATATCCTTTGAGCAGCTCAGCATATTTCACTAGACATCTCTACTGATTCCAGAAATTCCTGGGGGTAATCCTGGTCCTGAGACAGAAATGGCTGAAGGTCNGACTCATGCACTCGCGCTCTCTCTATCTCTGTCTCAAAAATAAATAAACATTAAAAAAATTAAAAAGCCATACTATAGAAGAATATATTACTAATAACAGTGGGAAGGTAGAGCCATGATTTTTATTCTTTTCATTTTCCTGTATTTTCTAAATTTTCTACAAAAAAAACCATATATCTATTTTCTAAAGAGAAAAAGCAGTAAGTACATGTCTTGGGAATAATAATAATGTTAGAATTTTGTCTATTATTACAATTTGTTGCACTTAGTAAAGAGCTAAGTTTCCTGTTTTTAACTTTAAAAGTANTTCTGAGCTGTCAGCACAGATCCTGATGTGGGGCTTAAACTCAAGAATGGCAAGATCATGACCTGAGTCAAAGTCAGACACTTAACAGACTGAGCCACCCAAGCGTCCCTTGACAAATCCTTTATAAACATAATTGTCAATAATGCATCATATCCTTTGAGCAGCTCAGCATATTTCACTAGACATCTCTACTGATTCCAGAAATTCCTGGGGGTAATCCTGGTCCTGAGACAGAAATGGCTGAAGGTCCTGGATGTCTCCAGGTCTAGGGCTTGAATCTCCCAGACTGGGCACTGGAAAGGGACGGCCAGGCTATGAGAGGGCGGGACCAGTGGAAGGGTGGGGCGCAGAACACCAGCAAAGGAAGCCAGAGTCATCCCAACATCCCAGTTGACCCAGGGCAAGGCCAGGGAAGGCAATGAGACCCTTTATGTCCTGAAACCAAGGCACTGCCCTCACGGCCGGCAAGGTTTGTGAACCACCACCAGGTGTCGCCACTTGAGCAGGCAGCCAGCTGTGCATCCTAAGCTCCGGCAACCCAAAGAGGAAAGAAGAGCTTCTGCAGCCACCCTAGGACTCTTAGAGATTCCAGTCAGCATCTCAGGGGCGGACCTGGGTATCTGTTTCTTAACAACCTGGAGCTTTTCCCCACTTTATCAAAAGGCAAGTTGGGCTCTTTGGAAAAATAATCCTAGGACTTGGCGAGGGAAAGTAGATGACCCTGGAAACTTTTTGCACCAGAAAACAAGGAACTACTCAAAGAATAATAGAAACATGTCAAAAGACACAGAACCCTATTTTCATGGACTCCCATTGGCCAAATCTGGGACAATTTAAATATGAAAGTAAATATAGTAGCAGATTAAACCATTGAATAAAATAGGAATAGATTCATCTACATAGAAATTGGGGCGCCTGGGTGGCTTAGTCGGTTAAGCGTCCGACTTTCGCTTAGGTCATGATCTCGCGGTTCGTGGGTTGTAGCCCCACGTCGGGCTCTGTGCTGACTGCCAGCTCAGAGCCTGGAGCCTGTTTCAGAGTCTGTGTCTCCCTCTCTCTCTGACCTCCCCTGCTCACGCTGTCTCTCTCTCTCCTAGAAATAAATAAAAATATTTTAAAAAAAGAAAAAAGAAAAAAGAAATAAATAAGCAGAAGAAAGCTCTTCCTTACAGTGAAATACCAACTGATTTCATGCAGGAAAAAATAATTGATTTAGAATATCACCATTTGGCAACCATCCAAACAATAATTAATCCAACCAAGGAAATAACAATGGATGTGAAAACTGGCCAGGTAAAAGTTGGATAAGGATCAGAGTATTTAGAGTCACAAGGTAACTCCTCCCACAATTCCTACCTATTAGAAAAGGGAATGGATTGGTGATTAATGGAGAAAGCCAGCAAATGCAACGTTAATCAAATGATCAAGGTTAATAGAGCAGTAATGGGGATACAAGGAGGGCAGCAAAGCATCACTATGTTCTCTTCCTGCCAAAGACACTCACCTAAATCTAATTACAAGAAAACATCAGACAGACCCAAACTGGAGGACATTCTAGAGGATAACCAGCCTGTATTCCCAAAAGCATCAAGGTCACAAGGTTGTAAAAGTCAAAGAAAGACTGAAGAATTCTCCCAGAGGAGACTAAAGACAAAACAACTACTAACACAACATACAATCCTTAAGTGGATCTTTTTGCTACAAAGCACTGTTGAAAAAACTGATGAACTCGAATGGGGGTCTGCGGCAGTGCTGTTACAACATTAGTTTCTTCAGTTTCTGCAGGTTGTGGGTTCTATAGGAAAAGGTCCTTAATCAGAGAAAATACACACTAAATTTAAGGGGACGGGCCAGGAGGTTAGTGACTTAGTCTCAATGGGTTTAGAACAATATATTCTTTGTACTATTCTTGCAATTTTTCTCTAAAACTTAAATTGTTTTAAAATTAAAGGTTAGGGGCATCTGGGTGACTTGTTCAAGTGAGCGTCCAACTCCTGATTTTGGCTCAGGTCATGATCTTACAGTTTGTGGGTTCAAGCCCCATGTCGGGCTCTGTGCTAACAGGGCAGATCCTGCTTGGGATTTTCTCTCTGCCCCTCCCCCTCTGGCGTTCTCTCTGTCTCTCGAAATAAATAAATAAAAACTTTTTTAAAAAAATAATAAAATAAAATAAATGGTTAAAAACCTGAGAAACACGCTTCTACTATAACCATAGGAATCTCATTCAGAGAGACAAATAAAGTCCCCACCCATTCATGCTGAATTCCACTCTCAGGACCAGCCACAGGCCAAGTGCAAAATGAAAACATGGTCCCTTGTTTTTTGTTTTTGATTTTGTTTGTTTATGTTTTGAGAAAGAGAGAGAGCAGGGGAGGAGCAGAGAGAAAGGGAGAGAATCTCAAGCAGGCTCCACATTATCAGCATAGAGCCTGACGTGGGGCTCAAACTCATGAACCGTGAGACCATGAACTGAGCAGAAATCAAGAATCAGATGCTTAACTGACTGAGCCACCCAGGCTCCCCAAATATGGTCTCTTGTTAAAATTTTATTAGGAATTTCAATATGGCAACAGCATAGAATTAAAGCAAGTGCAGGGCCTAACTGCCCATGAGGCTGGCCCAGTGTGGGGTGATGTGGCTTGGCTCGGCCTGCGTTGGGCAGCTATCTGAAAGGTGGAGAGCACCCTACCTGACATATCTGGCCTGACCCATTCATTCATTAATCTGCTTATTCACTCCCTGCATCAATATATATGGAGCACCTACTAAGGGCCAAGCACTTCAAGATACTGGGCTACTTCCACGAACAAAGCAAAGGCTCTTGCCTCCATGAAGCTGACATATTGGCAAGGAAACAGACATTAGATAGTCCGTGAAATAGATGTGTAAATTACAAAGTGTGTTGGAAAGAAAAGGAAACCAGAGTGAGCAGGATCAGGGGAGCAGGAGGAGCTGCAGGCCACAGAATTAAATCGATCCACTGTGGTGAGGAGAGACGAGCAAAACCTTGGAATGGGCACAGCTTGGCTGCCTTTTAGCCCCCAGTGCTACTAATACTTGGTGACTCAGGTCTCCCAGCCCTAGGAGTAGATCCCCATGGAGGACACCCCTTTTTACTTCTCAGAGCCTGCCCTGCTTACCCAGCTCCTCTGCACACCGTTGGAGACTTTGCACACCATCTCTGTGCTCAGAGAGGAGGGGGACCCACAAGAGCATAGCTTCTGTACACCTTCACCTGGGTGCCAACACCTCAGCAAGGGGCTCGAGAGCAGCCCTGCAGGAGAAGCAGGAAGGAGCAACGGCCCCCAAATTCAAAGACCACCTAGGGAGCCCTTCCCAGGGTTTCTTGAACATCAGGTACCTCCTCACTGAGAGCCCTACACCAACCTCCTGAAGAAATGGCAACATCCCGGTGGGTCCAGGCACTTGAATGAGACTTCCAGCACGGAGTCAAGGAACTCCAGGGGCATCCCTGGCAGCTTCAGAGGCTCTAGAGCCCAGGACCTAGAACAGGCTCTGGGGAACCACTGCTTCAGGACCACAGGTGATTAACACTGAAAGCCTTTAGCTCTACTGGGGACCCACAGGGCATGCCTATGAATCCCACCCAGGTCAGAACCTCCCACCTTCACCACGATGCCATACCTCATTGCCTGTCCCTTTCTCCAGACAGAACCAGAGCTGATATTTTCCTCCTATGGGATGTATGTGAGCTCCATGCTCTCCCAAACCACACGACCTTGGCCTAGAGTCCTCCTGGGGATGTCCACATGAAGGTACCCCACCTGACAGCCCTGCTCTTCAAGTCTCCGGCCCTGGCACCACCATGCAGTCATCCCGTCACAAGACCATCAGTCAGTCATGTGTCCACCAGAACAGGCTGCCCTGGAGCAGGTTATCTCAGTCACCCATGTCTGCCACCTTGGGGGCTACAGTCAATAATATCACAGAACTCTGAAAGGTCCTGTCTGGCCAGGCTAGAAGGGCCTAGGAAACCAAAGACAAAGGCAGAGGACACCCTCATCAGATCCTCCTCCAGGTTATGCGGCCCAGCTCTGGGGTCCTTCACCCACCCCACCATGCTCAGCCCATTGCTTACTGCCTGCTTCCTAAGCTGCAGCTCTCCTGACAGTGAGCTTAGCACGACCAAACCCTAGACCAGCCCACTCCTACTTCCCCCGACACACACGCATGAGTGAATAGGAAAGCCTCACATGGGTCACAGTCTCATTTATTACCTTTCTCTGAGATAACACCTAAGAAGCTGGGGGAGGGTAAGATGTGGCCCTGCCTGAGGCAAGAATGGTTGGCAGCATGTCCAAACTGCCTAAAAGAAACTCAGGGACTCACCAGTGCTCTGTGTCTGCTCCCCTCTAGTCCCTGCTCCCAACACACACAGTGCCTCCCTGGCTCCCCAGCCCACTACACCGCTGGGGTTCATGTGTCCTTGTCACCCAGCAGGTTCCCCTTTCGGATCTGCCTCTGGTTGTTAACACTGAGGGAATACCGGGGCACCTGGATGGCTCAGTCGGTCAAACGTCCGACTCTTGGCTTTGATCCAGTCATGATCCCGCGGCTCGTGAGTTCAAGCCCCACATCCAGCTCTGTGCTGATGGTGCAGAACCTACTTTGGGATTCTCTCTCTGCCCCTTCTGCTCTCTCTCCCTCAAAATAAATAAACTTAAAAAAAAAAAAGACAGGTAATACCGCCAGTTTTCGTGCTGTGTCCACACGCTCATTAGCAAGCTGCTCTCCAAGTACATTTGCGAGTATGTTGCTACTGTCCTGTGTGTCCAGCACCGCCACGAGCCCGGAGCCTCCCCCAGGACAGGGACAGTGGTTTCCCCTCAGTCTAGAATCTGTCTGAGGACAGATGTGCCATCTTCTCATGGCACACAGAGCGGTGCGCCACATCCGAAGGCATGTGGGTGAACGGAGTCCACAAGCCAGCCTGCAGCAGGATTTCACTGTCTGTCCCAGCCTTCTTCCTCCTCTCAGTCCTTCCAGGGCTTTCCAAGGATCTCGCACCTTGTCGTCACTCCTGTCACTCTGTCAGCAGGCTGCTTTGACAATCTGAGCTAAACTCAATTGGGTACCGGACATGCTCTGCCCATTAGGCCCCACTCAGAAATCAGCCTCAGTAAATAACTAGTGAGAATCCTGAGCCTCTGGCGAGGCTCCCTGTCCCTTCTGAGTGCAGCCTAAGTTCTCTGGTTCCCAGATCCCCGGTGGGAAGCCCCAGCTCAGGCAGGGCTCTGTGACTTAGCACTATCACAGGCACTAGAAAACGGACTCAGATAGTCTCCACTGGCCAGAGCTACCTCCTGGCCCCAGCTCCCCTAGCCTGTGCTCAGCTGGGGGCCACCAAGCAGGGCTTAGCCTTCCTCTCCCATCCATCACCTTCTGGCTTTCACACCCTCCTGGAGACATGGTCTCTGAAGAACTGGCAATCTCTGCAGACAGGCAGGAGTCCCAACCCAGAAAGGAGAAGGCAGCAGGTTCCCAGCTGGTGAGCATGAAGTGCAAACGAGAGTGCAGAAACAAAGAACCAGAGGGGAAGAGGTGAGGCATCCAGGGATGGTCACCAACCTGGCTCAGCCACATGGACAGGGTCCAGGTATGAGAAGCTGTGTCTCAGGGGCTAGACGGGCCTCTGAGGCTGGAGGGGCACAAGTGCAGGAGAACTTTCAGGAAACACCAGTCATAGATGCACAGAGGGCAAGAGTGGACAGGTGTTTTAGCAGCACACCCAGGAAGCTAAAACCCTGATTGGAGGCACCAGGGGCTGTGATTTAATGATTTATAAGAAATACATATTTGGCCATTCAGGTGACCAAAATACTTCTCAGATATATTGGTCTTCATCCACAGTTCCTGAAAACACTTCAGAGCCTTAAAGATAAAATGGGTGTCTTGTTATTAATGAAGGTGACTTTTGGACCCCACTCATGGGTGGGAGCTGGTTGCCAGGAGGACCAACCATGTGATTAGAGAGTTGGAACTTTCAGTCCCATCCCTCTTGACCTTTGGGAAGGGAAGAGGAGTTGGCAGGTGAATCAGTCAATGGCCAATGACTTAGTCCATCATGACTGTAATGATGCCTCCATTCAAAACTCAAGTGTTTTGGCCTCCTTTTTCTGAGAGCGTCCATGTTTAGGGAACCAGAATACTTCCATATGCCACTGAACAGGGCCCCACACTCCACAAGGACAGAAATTTCCTTTGTTCAGGACCTTGTCCTATGTATCTCTTTTTCCAGCTGTTGATTTATATCCTTTATCAAATCTTTTAATAAACTGGCAAATGTTAGTGTTTCTCTGAGTTCTATAAGCTGCTCTCACAAATTAATCAAACCTAGGGAGAAGGTCACTGGAAACTCCAATCTGTACCTTGTTAGTCAGAAGCACAGGAGACAGTCTGGGGCTTGTGACTGGCATCTAAATTGGGAGGTGGAGGCAGACTTATAGGACTGAATCCTTAATTGGTGGAATCTGATACTGTCTCTGGATAGATACTATCAGAATTGAGTTGATGTTGGTGGGGGCAGCCCCAGTTGAGATTGGGCCCAGGAACTCTAAAAGAGGGGCTCAAACACAGCAAAGTAGGTAGGCCAGCCCTGAGATTTGTTGGAGGAGCTCCAAGTAGATCCTTGACTCAAAGTATCTCCCTCACCAGCTACGTACAGTTCCTCCATTAGTACTCTATACCTTTAGAGAAAGCCGTGGTCCTCTTCAGGATTCAGAAGTGCTTGGATCCGATACTGTGATTAATAATTACAAATATGTGTGTGTATATATGTCTATTTGGTCATTGTCCCTAATTCTGTCACATAGCTCCTTCTGGGAACTCCTTGGAATTTCCTAAATGATAAGACCATAAAGGTGTCTTTTGTTGCTAATGGAAATCACCTAAGGATGGGATCTGGTTGCTAGTGGAGCCAACCTTGCAATTAGAGGGTTGTATAACCTTCAGCCCCCACCACTTCCAGGGAGGGGATCTAGGCTGGAGAGAGAGTTCAGTTGCCAATGAAGCCTCCATAAAAACCCAAAGGACGGGGACTGGAGAGCTTCCAGGTTGGATAATAAACAGTAACCTAGTAAGTAAAATATTTCTCTGAGTTCTGTGAGCCACAAACTCTGTGAGTTTGGTGAGCCACCAAATTAATCAAACCCAAGAAGGGGGTCATAAGAACATTCGATCTAGAGATTGGACTTGAGATTGGCATCAGAAGGGGAAGGGAAGGTCTTGCAGGACTAAGCCCTTAATCCGGAGCTGTGTCTGGATAGACAGTGTCAGCACTGAGTTGAACTGTAGGATGCCCTGCTGGTGTCAGAGAACTGCTTGGTGGTGTGGGGGAACCCACATACACATTGGAAGTTGGTGCTAGACCCCTTAGATTGCATAAGTAGACTGGAGAGTTCAGATGGAGGACAAGGGAGACAGGCTGAGTGATGTTGGAGGTCATCAGAGGACACGCCCACCAGTTGATCCATGAGCTAAATCTAGGCAGAGGCTCCTCCTCCCCTCTACTATCCTTGAAATGTAAGTTCTGCTTGCTGTCCTTGCTCTCAAGGCTGCTCCAGGCACAGTCTTGAGCTAGTGACATGGTGTTGAGACTATCTGGATTGCATACATGACTGAACCCAGTTAAGACCTCTATATACTTTAAAGATTTTGTGGATGCGTACAGAGATCTACTTCTCTTGATGTTGCCCCAGACAAACCTCATCGGTAAGTTCCCTTGCTAACTAAACCTGCTGTCTACCAGTCTAGAGCAGCCTGCCTCTTTCTTTGCTCTTCCCTGCCTTCCTTGAAAGGGAGCTGGTTTCAGATTTCACCTGGAAAGCTCCTAAAGAGGTTACAACCCTACAAGTGATCACTGCACTAAACCCAAATGTTCTGCCCGTGAGCACTATCTGAGAAAGGGATGGATTATCCTGGGAAGTAACATCTCTCATCAGGGAAGCATCCAGCCAACATTGGCCTAAGATGCCTCTAGAGGAAATTCCAGAATCAGAAGGTCAGTGGACCAGGAATCCATTCAAGTCCCTTCCACCCGTGAGAGTTTAGATGTGCCACCTTCCCATTTGTCCCCATTTGGACATGGATTCACTGTGTGACTTTAGTCAGTCACTCTCTTTCTCCAGCTCTCAATACCCAGTAGCGGTTCCATTCAAAGTTCTGCCCAGATTGGCCATTTCCTGACTCATTAAGCCAGCCAAGAGCCCCCACCTTCACACACACACACACATTGTAGCCCCAGTCTAAGAGAGCTAAGCCCAGAATCCCTAGGGCCTCTCTGGGAGGAAGTATTTCCAAACGGATAGTCCCCCAGTGCATCCTGGGAGGTGGAGCTGACCCACAGGGAAGGTCAGGAATTCTACTGACCAGGAAGAAAGAACCAGGCAGCATATATTTAGCTCCCTAAAAATAACGGGAAGCCAGAGGTGAGGGCTGGAAATTGTCTGCTAGGACTGGGAAAGCACTGGAAAAGCTGGGGGAGGGGCAGGAAGGACAATGGAGGAAAGGAAGAGGGTCTGACAGGTCCTGGTGGGCAGGGGAGGGGAATGTCTGTCCCCTTCCCTTGTGATCTGTGACCCAGATGAGTCAGATATTCCGGATCCAGAGATGGGGCCTGGGTGGTGAAGGAGGGCTGCCAAGGAGACTGGGGGAGCCATAACCAAGGCTGCCCAGGAAGCTTGGGGACACATGAGGTTTCTAGAGAAAAATCAATCCCAGGAGGTGACTGTGCCTCCCTCCAAAGCAGGAGGGGACCCAGGGACAGCAAAGCTGGTGTGAGACAAGGCTGACTTGAGCCCAGCGGGTGGGGCCAGGGTTCTCTCTTGTCCCCTTCCCACCTCTTCCATGCCAGCTCCCTTCCCCAGCACCCTGATCTCTCGCCAGGGAGGGTCAGGCCTGGTTGCTGGTAGGTGAGCTATGACACACCACTTGCATCAGAAAGGCAAGGCCTCAGACCAGACACCAGCCTGATGCAAAGGTCCAGTGGGTACTTACCCCCGTGGGTTGATTCTTGGTGTCCAGCAGGGGAGCATTGAAGCTGGCAGATAGACTGGGGGTAGCAAGGACCTCCCGAAGTGGGACTTTGGCTTCCCCCAAAAACCTAAGTGGAGAGAGAAGTAGAATGTAAAGAACTACCCTAACGTGCCTGCCTCTTCTCCCAACATTCCACCCCCAGCCCCACCACTACCACCTTACCGTACAAACAAACACCCTGCAGGCAAAGCTGATCTGCCGAAAACACCACAGTCCCCTAGGACCCCTCCATGCTCCCTAGCACCTGCCCCCAGCCACCCCATGTACCATCCCTGAAGGGCCAGGCCCCTCTCCCTGCACAAGGATGAGAGACACCTTCTCCCAAGGTCAACTTTGACCCCTTTCTGCCTCTCCCCAGAGGTCCAGCCCCACACCCCTGTCCTCCTGGACACTTCCATATAAGGGCTGTCCTGGCCATCAGGCCTCAGCAAATCCACCAGGCCAGTGTCTTCCTGAAAGCAGGGCAGTTTCTCTACCACCACATCTGCCTTGCTCTGAAGCTGCAATAGCCCCTCTGTCCCCCATCTACACCGGCCATCTATACTGCTTTCCCAGGCCTTGGCCAGCAATGATCATAAATGAAAAACAGTCTTTCCTGTCTTCAGAGACAGGGAGAAAAGCAAATTGGGTCAGGGTGGATATGCCCCACTCCCAAGAGAAGCCCAGGACTGTCACACCACACACACCTAAGGAAGCACCTCCGACTGAGGGGTGGGGGTCCCATAAATATATAGGCTCTTAGAAAGAGTAGGTCGCTGAGTGACGATCAATTAAGGCATCCTTCAGAGAGTGCCAAGGAAAACGTTTGTGTTCCCAAACGGGCAAATTGCATTCTGCACCTCTGTAGCAGTTGTAGGAAATCAGGGACAGCAAGTGGCCCTTGTCCATCAGAACTGTTGCCTGAGGTCTGCATCAGACTTCTGTGTGCCTCCTGCATATTGCTGTCAGGGTGTGGACAATGAAAAGCCACAAGAGTGCTCTCATCATTTGCTTCTTAATTTTTTTTCCCTGATGAATAAACAGCACACCTGTTATTTGGGGCCTTCTTTTTTTCTAGTGTCTGTAACAACTGATTTGAATATAGGTTTTTATAAATGTGGGTTTTATGTAGTTTTATGAAATAAAACTTCTATCTTGACCCAAATAGCTGATTTTTAAAACTGGCTGCTCACACAGGAAGCCGTCAAAATCCTAGAGGAGAATACGGGCAGCAACCTCTTTAACCTCGGCTGCAGCAACTTCTTACTAGACATGTCTCCAAAGTCAAGAGAAACAAAAGCAAACATGAGCTACTGGGCCTTCCAGATAAAAAGCTTCTGCACAGCAAGGGAAATAATCAACAAAAGGAAAAGGCAGCCTACGGATGGGAGAAGATATTTGCAAATGACATATCGGATAAAGGGTTAGTACCCAAAATCTATAAAGAACTGATCAAACTCAAGACCCAAAATACAAATAACACAGATAAGAAATGGGCAGAAGACATGAATAGACACTTTTCCAAAGAAGACATCCAGATACCTAACAGACACATGAAAAGATTCTCAACATCACTCAATATCATGGAAACACAAATCAAAACCATAATGAGATACCACCTCACACCTGTCAGAATGGCTAAAATTAACAATATAAGAAACAACAAATATTGGCAAGGATGAGGAGACAGGGGAACCCTTTTACACAGTTGGTGGGAATGCAAATTGGTGCAGTAACTCTGGAGAACAATATGGAGGCTCCTCAAGAAACTAAAAATAGAACTACCCTACAATCCAGCAATTGCACTACTAGGTAGTTACCCAAAGGATACAAAAATACAGATTTAAAGGGGCACATGCACCCCAATGTTTATAGCAGCACTATCAACAATAGCCAAACTATGGAGAGAGCCCAAATGTCCATCCATTAATGAATGGATAAAGAAGATGTGGGATGTGTGTGTGTGTATAATGGAATATATAAATATAACGGAATATTACTCAGCCATCAAACAGAATGATATCTTGCCATTTGCAGTGACAATGGAGCTAGAATGTATTATGCTAAGCAAAATAAGTCAATCAGAAAAACAAATACCATATTATTTCATTCATATGTGGAAAGAAACAAAGCAGATGAACATATGGGAAGGGAGGCTGTGGGGAAGAAAAGAAAGGGAAACAAACCACTAGAGACTCTTAGTGATAGAGAAAAAACTGAGAGGTGATAGAGGTGGGTGGGAGATGGACTAGGTGGTTGATGGGTACTAAGAAGGGCACTTGCGATGAGCACTGGGTGTTGTACGTAAGTGATCAATCGCTGAATTCTACTCCTGAAGCCAATATTCCACTGTATGTTAACTAACTAAAGTTTAAATTTAAAAAATAATGGGGCGCCTGGGTGGTTCAGTTAGTTAGGCGTCCAACTTCGGCTCAGGTCATGATCTCACGGTTCGTGGGTTCGAGCCCCATGTCGGGCTCTGTGCTGACAGCTCAGAGCCTGGAGCCTGTTTCAGATTCTGTGTCTCCCTCTCTCTCTGACCCTCCCCTGTTCACACTGTCTCTCTCTCTCAAAAATAAATAAAAAACATTAAAAAATATATTATCTGTCTCAATTAGCACAAGTTCAGCAAACAAATACAAGAAAAATAAGCAAATAAATAAAAAATATTTTAAAAATAAATAAAAATAAATAAATAAATATTCATAAAAAGAAAAAAAACTGGCTGTTCACAATGAGATACTACCTCACATTTACTAGGATGGCCGCTATCAAAAAAACAGAAAGTGGGTGAGGATGTGGAGAAACTGGAACCCTTGTGCCTTGGTGGTGGGAATGGAAAAACGGATCAAACCATAAAATCTAGCAATTCCATTTCTGGGTATTATCCAAAAGAATTGAAATCAGGGACTCGGAGAGAGATTTGCCCACCCATGTTCATAATAGAATTATTCACAATCGCCTAAAACTTAAACAACCCAAGTATCTATCAATAGAGGAATAAATAAACAGATCAATGGATAAATAAAATGCCATAAACAATTAAAATAAAATGAATGAATTAAAAACGTACATACAATGAAATATTATTAAGCCTCAAAAAAGGAAAGAAAGTCTGACACCTGCGACATGATGAACCTTGGAGACATGATACTAAGTGAAATAAGCCAGATACAAAAAGACACCTACTGTATGATTCCATTTACATGAAGTTCCTAGAATAAGCAAGTTCATGAAGAAAGAAAATAAAAGAGATGTTACCAGGGGCTGGAGGCAGTGGAAATGGGGAGTTATTATTTAGTGGGTACAGTTTCAGTTTGGGAAGATGAAAAAGTCCCAGAGATGGATGGTGGTGATGAATGCACAACAGCATGAATGTGCTTAACCCACTGAACTGTACACTCTCCATGGTTAAAATGGTAAGTTTTGTGATGTATATTTTACCATGATAAAAGTAATGAATTACTAATTAATTAACTGCTGCTTATGTAAGCTTCTGGACAATAAAATCACTTGAGCTCCATTCTTCTTGGGAACTGTGGACTGTTAGTCACCTTACAGGTTCCTTCAAATTTTGTAACATTTTTCTGACATTTCTTTAAAGAAAGGGCTAAAGAGAAAGATGGTCACTACTATTCATTCCTCATGATGCCAGGAGTCACATTTTCTAGAATCTGGGCTGCTGTGTGTTATATTCCCTCACAGCACAGAGCAGGCTTGTACCACAGCATAAGCAGGAGCTCCTGGAGTGTCTCCATCCCATAGGGCCAGCGTGGGGAAGGCACCTGTCACCAGTGTGTTGACTAAAGTGTCCTCAATGTCACCAGGTAGAACCCAAGACTTGACCTTTACTGCTCACCTGCTTGGACCCACTGACCTTTGTCCCACATTTTTCCATAAGCTCTTCTTTCCAGCTTCTCACTTAACTCAGGAAAAAGACCCCACTGGCATAGTGTCCTGTGGTGGAAACCAAAACTACCCCTCAAACAATAGAAACTACCCTGAGGAAGAGTTCCAGGGGCCCAGACTACACAGACGAGGTCAAGCTTAACTCTCCACGTACAACTGCGGATGAACCACGAAGTGAACCGTGCAGTGACTAACAGTTACCTTTACCTTTCCGTGCAGTGACTGACAGTTACCTTTACCTCATTATAATACTACGATCTCTGCCTGAGGAGAGCGCAAGCCTCATTTACATAACATACAATATAAGTACAGGCATATTTCCTTAAGGTGCATGACTGACCTCAGGCCCTATCTAAAGATTTTAAATAAAAG
Source organism: Crocuta crocuta (assembly GCF_008692635.1). Classification (NCBI taxonomy): domain Eukaryota; kingdom Metazoa; phylum Chordata; class Mammalia; order Carnivora; family Hyaenidae; genus Crocuta; species Crocuta crocuta. The sequence goes on from NW_027530368.1 coordinate 3,786,174, forward strand.
GAACGCATTCACCCCTTGCTAGCGGAGTCATGGCTTTTGAAGTTACTTCCCCATGATCTTCATCTGCTGCAAATAAAGTTTCCTTTGTGCAACAACAACTCTACCAGCTACAGCTTCTGTGACTCACCTAGGCGCAAACCCCTGTTAGCCAGGTGACACCAGAACACAGGCAATGTCAAAAAGACAAGACAGGAGGTGTAAAAGACCTGTGAATCCATGCCATCAGAGTGACACTTCCCTTGGGGCAGCAGAGCAGAGAGACTGACTGGTGACTGGCAGAGCCTGCCCCAGAGCTCAGGTCCCCACATCCCTGAGGGGTCACATAGGGGAGGGAAAGGCAGAGCCGGACAGTGGGAGTGGAGATGTCAGGCCTGGTGGGGAAGACGTGCTGCTGGAAGGGAGCCCTGGAGGCTGCTGTAAGAGCAAGGCCTGGCCTCTGTGGCCTCCCTCTCTGGCACCAGGTCAGCCAACCCTCCCCCTATGGAGAATTCCCGGAAGTGGGGCAGGAACAATGGGAGGAAATGCAGAGGGAAGTGCAGGCCCCACCCCCGCCAGCCCAGGCACCTCCGGAGGCTGGGAGACCTGGGCCAGAAGGGACCGCTTGTTATTTCCTCCCTTAATATCTTTCTGGACCTTGAAATGCCCCCACCTTCCACCCCTGTCACAGGCCTTGGGACCAGTCCTTTGGAGGAGCTGGGTAGCTTCACAAGCCCCCTCTTCTCTAGGAGGAGAGGCTGGAGGCAGCACAGCAGGCTGCCTGTACCCAAGCCTAAGGAGCAGACTGCCCCAGGGTAGGCAGCTCAGAACTGCTCTGGGAGGCCAGCCTGGGGGAGGCCGGACCTCCTGGGGAGGTAGGCTGGGTCTGAGGCTTGATCATAGGAAACCCTTATGGCCACTCTTCATTCATTCTTCCACAGAGATGGAGGAGAGGGGGAGGAGGGACCAGACGCTCAGGGAGACCCACGGGCATCCAGAGATCAAGACTGAGGCACAAACTCTACATGAAACATGCGATGCCCTGTGCTCAGTACCACTGGCACTGATACCAACCAATGGCCCCTTGTGGCAGACAGGATTCAGTCATATGAAGCAAGGAGGGGCCTGGGGGTCCTGCACCAGCTGCCTCGAAACCAGCTCTGAGTGTGTGCAGAGCCTGGCAGAGGGGAAGAGCCC
>NW_027530368.1:3787380-3845549 GCF_008692635.1 Crocuta crocuta
TGGGCCTTGGCCCCGCCCCCGCAGCCTACTAATAGAAACATGTCTCTGTTTTCCCAGCCTCCCCAGACCTGGCCATCCCTCTTGGCAGTGCTATCTATGCTCTGGAGCCACTGGAATGTGAGGGCAGGAGAAATGCAAGGGCTGAAATTGCTCCTGCCATCTCACAGACTGAAAGAGAAGTCAGGGATTGGCACCGGGGGCGGGAGGGAGGACAGTTCAGGCAGTTTACACATTGACAGGGCACACACTTTTCCTCCAAGGAAAAGGAACTGGCTCCCAGACTCATCGTCCAGTGAGGCTACTGTCCTATCAGAGATGGGAGAAGAACTATGGGGTAATGGCCTCCAAATCCGAGCCCTAAGTGGGAAGCTGTAAATTAAAGTGGCCAAGTAAGCTTATTTTAATGCAGCACAGAGAAATCTAAACAATTTCATATGAAAACATTGGACCTTTCTCTGTGGATGCTAAATTTAGGGGCACATTTTGATGAGGCACAGGATATTTGCAGGGTCTTAATGTGTCTCTTAAAAGACTTTGGGAGGGGTTGGCGCCTGAGTGGCTTAGTCAGTTGGACATCCAACTCTCTGAGACAGGGTTGTGGGATCAAGCTCCACACTGGGGTCCTTTCTGAGCGTGGACCTGCTTGAGATTCTCTCTCTCTCTCTAAAATAAAATTTAAGATTTCAAAGAGGGGAAAAGAACAGTAAATATGCAATGGAAAAAATCAGACACCACCTTGACAGGTGATCAAAATGAACGTCACCAATGAGGTACATCTTGTGCTTCCAGAACCTGAGACGGACCCAACACACCCACACGGTATTCTGGCCAGGAATGAGCAACAAACCTAATCATGAGAAAAACATGAGACAAACCTCAAATGAAGAACATCCAATTAACAAAAAACTGGTATATTATATTATTCAAAAATGTAAGTTGTTGTAAAAGGCAACGTTGTGAGAATGTTGAAAGAAGGCTGTTGAAATATAACAAAATTCAATATAGGAGTCTAGACTGGATCCCATACTGAGAAAAAGGGGCAGAGGACTTGCTATAAAAGATGTTATTTGCTCAACTGATAGGACAGAAGATGAATGGTGAATTAGATGAAGTATGGCAGCCACGTTAAGCTTACTGAGGCTGATAACTACACTGTGATTATGTAAAGGAATATCCCTAATCTTAATTCCTAGTTTTAAATTCTAAAAACTATATTTTACACATTTCTTAGGAAATATACACTGAAGTATTTAGGGATAGAGGGCCATAATGAATGTAACTCATCCTCAAATGAAAGAGAGAAAAAGGAAGGAAGAAAAACGGGAAGGAGGGAGAGAGAATATTATAAAGCAAGTGGGGTAGAATGTTAATCAGTGATTCTAAGTAAAGAGTATATGAATATTCTTTGTTCTGTTTTTTTAAGCTTATTTATTTATTTTGAGAGAGAGTGAGTGTGCACAAGCAAGGGAGGGGCAGAGAAAGGGAAATAATCCAAAGAAGGCTCCTCAATGTCAGCACAAGGCTGATACGGGGCTCAATCCCATGAACCATGAGATCATGACCTGAGCCAAAATCAAGAGTGGGACTCTNAACATTAAAAAAAAAATTAAAAAAAAAAAGAGTGGGACACTTAACCACTTCACCAACTGAGCCACCCAGGTGCCCCTTCTTTGTTCTATTTTTGCAACTTTTTTATAAGTTCAAAATTATGTCTTAAAAATAGCTCCAGAAGTGTTTCCATATATCAGTTTCTCATTCTTTATCTTTTAAACTAAGAAAAGAACATGTCAACTAAAAATACATACATTACAACTCAAATCCGTTCATCACTGACTCAGCTGCACCTTCCTCTCACCAGATTCAATGAATCAGGCATGACAGGAAAGTTAGAGTCCCTGTTCTGGCAGGACGTGCGCGCGCACACACACACACATACACACGCACACACACACACTCAGGGGAGGTTTAAGCTCCCTGGGAGGAGCCAGCCACCATCTATGCCCCCTCCAGCTCTCAGCCATTCATGCCTGGCAGTGAGGAGCAGGAAACGAGGGACAGCCGGACGTTCCCACCCCCTGGCCTCTGGCAGCCTTCCCGCCAGCATCTGATTCCCCAGGGGCTGCCCAAAGGTGACTAAATAGTTTTCCACTTCAATCCACAAAAAGACAAAAGAAAAACTATTCTGAAACTCAGGGACGTCCTGAAGTCTATAGTTATAAAAATCCTTGGAAAATAAGGGTACAGTCAACACTTCTGAGCACACTAAAAACGATGAGATGGTGAACTATAAATATTCCTGCCTCCCAAATATTCCAGAAAGGGGGGCTTGCAAACCAGCCTGCTGAAACCCAGAGGCTGAACTTAGGCTTACTTTCCCCAACTTCTAGCAACAGCAAACTGCCACTCTGCCTTTTTAAATGTCTAAGTGCACACACACACATTTGGGTGAGTGTCTATTCCTATGTGGGAATGACATTTGTCAGCAGGGAGAAAATACCCTCCACACATAAAACAGATAGAGAGTTAATATTTCTGATAAGATCCTTAACATACAAACTGCTTTGAATTAGTAAGAAAAAAGCAAGCAATTCAAAATATAAGGATAAGCAATTGACAGAAGAAATACAAATGGGCAGTAAAACACATGAAAAGATGCCCAACTTCACAAGTAGTCAAGAAAATAGTTTAGGGGCACCAGACTGGCTCAGTCAGTAGAGTCTGTGACTCTTGATATAGAGGTTAGAAGTTTGAGCCTCAAGTTGTGTGTAGAGGTTACTTAAAAATAAAATCTTTTAAAAAAAGACACACACACAATTTATAAGATACTTTTTTCCGAGGCACCTAAGTGGCTCAATCGGTTGACCATCCAGCTTCACTCAGGTCATGATCTCACAATTCGTGAGTTTGAGCCCCACATCGAGCTCTGTGCTGACAGCTCAGAGCCCAGAGCCTGCGTCTGATTCTGTTTCTCCCCCTCTCTCTGCCCCTCCCCTGCTCATGCTCTGTCTGTCTCAAAAATAAACAAACAGTTAAAAAAAAATTTTTTAAGATACTTTTTCCCCCTACCATGGCACTAAGCAAAAATTAAAAGTTGACAGGCACCTTTTTTTACACTGTTGGTGGACATAAATTAGGACACATTTTTGAAAAGTTATGTGACAGAATCTATGAAAATGCTATATGTTCATATCCTTTGATCCAATAATCCCACTTTTAAGGGCCTATCTTAAAGAAAAAAATAGTGTAAGAACATAAAGCAATTTGGATAAAGATATCCACTGAAGGGGCAGGAAAGAAATGAGAAAGAAACCGAATCCCAGTCAGTAAGGATAGAGTGGGATAAATTATGGGGTGCCCACCCTGTGAAATACCACACAACCATTTAAAATGGGGCTGATCAATACATACTAGGAAAGGGTCCATGATGAAGTGATGAAAAGCAGGGTTTAGACTAGTATGTACGACAAGATCTCACTTTTGTTTAAGTCCATGTATACACGTGTATGCAACAGATGTTTGCAGAGGCTTAGGAAAAGCCGAGGAAGACATGCACCAAACTGTCAATAACAGATACACGGAAGGAAGGGAAGCAGCAGATGGGGGAAGGTGGGAAAACTTTACACCTCTTCCTTTATAGCTTTTGAAGAATGGATGTTACTTTTGCTTATAAAAAATACTTAAAATTTTTATATTCCTGTGAGAGTTTTCATAAACTAAAGACTGTGTGTGCACATGTGTGTGGCATGCTGGTGCACACTCTGTACAGCCAAGTGTCCACATAGGGTGTGTGGGCGGTACGTTCACTGTTGGTGTGGTCTGTGTACATGTGTCCGTATGGACCCAACAGTCCCCACGTGCTAAACAGCCTTCAGTGTGCCAAGCACCCAGTAGGGCCTCTGATGCCCACACACTATCTCATTCAAGCTTCACGACAACCATGCAAATATAGGTACTGTGATTGCTATTATCCTGATGAGGAAGCAGGTTCAGAGAAATCTAGGTGGCCGATGTCAGGATGAGGCTCACTACGGACGGCGGTAGGGGGTCCTGAGAGAACTCTTTGAGCCTCATTGTCATGCCACCACCCCTGCCCTGCTCAGCTCTGTGGACAGCTGCAGAACTGAGACCCCCTGCTCCCTTGGGGATGGAATCCCTCCACCACGTCAACATATTCCCTCTGGAGGCCACAGGTGCCATCCGGCCAGGCCGCCTCCCCCAGGAGCCTCGGCCATCACCTGTGCATTCTTGTGCAGGGCTCCTCTTGTTAAGGAACAAGACTTGCTCAGCTCCTTCCGAGAAATGCCCACGTTCCCCAATACATTAAGCCCATTGTCCCAGGAGGCCCAAGGACACTCCTCCCTCACCCTGAGGGCACCAAGGCCTAGTCCAGGCTCAGAGGCACCCCTGGAAGCAATGGTCACAGAGGTCAGACCACCATTCCCAAAATACCTCCTCAAAGCCTATAGTGATTCCTGCCGCTCACCATTAATTCTCTTGTTGCTCTAAACAGACTGGCAGGGGCACCTGGGTGGCTCAGCCAGTTACAGTGTCTTTGGCTCAGGTCATGATCTCGCAGTTCACAAACTCAAGCCCAAGCCCCAGGTCGGGCTCTGTGCTGACAGCTCAGAGCCTGGAGCCTGCTTCAGACTCTGTGTCTCCCTCTCTCTTCACCCCTCCCCCACTTGCACTCTGTTTCTCTCTCTCTCTCTCTCTCTCAAAACTAAACATTAAAAAAAAATTTTTAACAGAGTCTAGCATAGATAGCACCATACTCCAGGTTCCTAAGAAGGGCAAAACATTAAGCCACCGCCTACCACCAACACTTCAGTATGAATTAGTCTTTTTTCAAACCATCGCTGGCTAAGAGCAGGCTTTGATGGGAAAGGGTTGAGCCAGCGGGAATGGAAGGAACTGAGGGAGCAGGAGAGCAGCACAAGAAAGAACCGGAAAAGAGGATGTGCCAAAAGGAACTGCCATGTACGGAGCCGCTTCTTCATAGCAGTTCCCTCAGACGTGCTTGTGTGTTTGATTTCATGCCCCTCGAGGAGGAAGAAACAGAGAAGCTCAGGGAGCTTCACTGAGATTAGGCCCCCGCTCTTCCTCTGGAGCAGCCTGTCAAACCCCGTGTAAGGGTGGGAAGAGGAACAACTGAAAGAGGAAGGAGAAGGAACAGGAATTCAAGAAGGTTCCCAAATTGCCTTCTGGGCCCCAGCCAGATGCAGACACCACGACTGAGGATCCAGATCCCGGGCAGGGGAGGGAAGGCGAGGCTCTGTGTGGGGCTGAGAGACCCCTCGATGCCCCACTTTATGCCCCAGGTCCCTAAGAGGTTCCAAGTAGACCACACTACTCCATAGAAAACGCTATCCTAAACACTAAACGAAGGCTTTTTCAACAGCAGTAAGTGCCTCCTAACTGGTCCTTGGTGTGGAGTTAAGGGCCCTTCTATGCTACTTGATTAAAGGGAGGCAGGGTGCTCAGCCACCCTGAGAAAGGGCTGCCAGATCAAACACAGGGTTCCCTACTAAGCAGCCATTTTAGATAAACAAGGAACATTTTTTTATTATAAGTAGGTACCACGCAAGGCGCCTGGGTGGCTCAGTCGGTTAAGTGTCTGACTCGATTTCAGCTCAGGTCATGATCTCACAGTGGTGGGATTGAGCTCCACATTGGTCTTGGTGCTGAGCATGGAGTCTGCTTAGGATGCTCTCTCTCCCTCCCTCTGCCCCTTCCCCACTCACACGCTCCCTCCCTCCCTCTCTCAAACAAACAAACAAACAAACAAATAAGTCCCGTGCAATATTTGGGACAAACTTAACTGGGTGTCCCGAATGTGTGTTGAATCTAGCCACCCTACTCCAGTCCTGGCTAGGCCTGAAGCCAATGAGTTATTGTGGTCAAAGTGAGAACATTTTGACCCTGGTATTTTTTTTGCAGGCAGGTGTTTGTTTTTCTTTTTTTTTTTTTTTTAATTTTATTTTAAATAGTTTATTGTCGAGTTGGTTTCCATATAACACCCAGTGCTCATTCNACAGGCAAGTATTTTGATCCCATGGAGACTTTTTCTTCTATATGTATGTTTACCAAATATTTAAATCAAAAATATACCTACATTAATTCATTTCCACTGAAAAGGCATTCTCTGGAACAAATTAAATTAAGCCCATTGAATTTGTTGATGTACTTTCTATACAGCACAATTAACTATTTCCTTTTTCTTCAATCTCCATTTTTGTTTGACCAAAATTAGTGTCATTGGTAACAACTATTTTCTGTTTAAATTTCCCAACACAGATTTGGCTCAAAGATTTTTTTTTCAACTCTTTGGTTCATATCAAACTCTGTCGATTATAGCTCCTTTGTATTTTGAGTTTTCTCTTACAGAATTACTTCCGTTGCATTCCATTTTCCAAGGTCAGTGTTTATAGTAGCCAACAGGATTCTTCAGTCCATTTTTCATTCCCTGTACGATTCTACCCATGTGTGGTTTTAGCCATAATTATTTTGTGGTGATCATTTCCACCAATAATTACACATATACACTATTACAAGAGTGATGGTTCCTATTTCTTTCCTGGCTAATTCAGGAAAAAATTGAGAGTACTTCCTTACAGAAGTGCCAGCACTGCCCCAACGCAGTGGGTGTTCAACCTTGGGTGCACACTGGCCTACCCCGGGCAGTTAGAAGAAGCTCTGAGGCCTGCACCACACTCCAGAGTTTCTTGTTGCATCAGTTTGCTGTGGAGCCCAGACAATGATCTCTTTTAAAGCTCCCACATCATGCTAATATGCAACCAGGGCAGGAACACTTCTGTAAAACCAGAGAGCTACACTGTCCAACACAGTAGCCACTATGAGCCTCACATCAATGGCAGGCGGGGGGCTCTCTGCTACAGCACAGACCCCACTTTGGATCCTCTGTCTCCCTCTCCCTCTGCCCCTCCCCCACTCACACACATTTTCTCTCTCTCTCTCTCTCTCTATCTCTCAAAAAAATAAATAAACAGGGGCACCTGGGTAGCTCAGTCAGCTAAACATCCGACTTTGGCTCAGGTCATGGTTTCACTGTTTGTGGGTTCAAGCCTCTGTGCTGTGCTCAGAGCTCTGTGCTGACAGCTCAGAGCCTGGAGCCAGCCTCGGATTCTGTGTCTCCCTCTCTCTCTACCTGTCCCCCCTATGTGCTCTGTCTCTCTGCCTCTCAAAAATGAATAAAAGTTAAAAAATTTTTTAATAAACATTAAATTTAAATTGGTTAAAACTAAATAAAATTTAAGATTCAGGTCCTCAGTTATACCAGCCAACACAGAACATTTCCATTATCTCAGCAAGCTCTGTCAGGCAGCACTGGTCTGGACTGAGAGGAGTGGCTCTCACCCTGGGCTGCGCAGTAGAAATACCTAATACCTGGGACTTTGTAACAACACCCAAAGGCAAGGGTGTATATAAAAGCTGTAGGTGATGCTATTGTGTTGCCCGGATTAGGAACTTCTAGGCCAAACATCCCAGTGGTCACAGCCAGTCAGGGATCAGGGTCAACACCCCTGCAGCGTCCCTCTAAGAAGCCCACAGCAAAAAGGAAGTTGTTCAGTGCATCCTGAGACAGGAGTCCAGGACCTCCAGCTGAGCTTTCAAGAGTGTCTCCTACCCATAGGAGTGGAGTTTCCCTTTCTGTCCACTTCAAACCTGGTTTTATCAGCACAAAGCTGGCCCGGCACCGCAGTTGGTTCTGGGGTCCCTCAGGCAGGTGGGAAGGTGCAGAGCAGCCAAAAGACCCCCAGCCTCTGCTCCTTTCCTGAGGCACGGAGGGCTCCCTGAGCTCCCACTCCAGGCCAGCAGGCCAGTCAAGGGCACCCCAAACTGCAAATGGTCATCAGGGGAAACGCAGCAGCACCAAATGCTCCTCCAACAAGCTTCACCCTCAGGCACCTCACAGTCCAGTAAAGTGCTATGGAGGCTGCATACCCACTGGGGGCTATAATGAAGCCAAAATGCCACTATTTCTGCACATGACAGTGTGGTTTGGGCAACCTGTGAAATTCTTCAGATGTTTATATTTACATTTAAAGTTTAAATTTAGTTTAATTTTAATTTTAAATTTAAATTTAATTCAAATTTAATTTTTAATTGCCAGAAATAAATAAAGACACATTTGGGAAACTCAAAGTCTGCACACAAGTATAAGAAGTCTCTAGTAAATTGGGAAGTTTTGAGAATTAGCAATTCTGCAAATTGACATTTGAGGAACTGATTTCCAGCACTGGCCCTACGGTAAACTGGTGTTCAGGGAGCCAGCTTCCCCCCAGGAGCTAGAGGACACCCAGAAGGGCCACGGAGAAGGCCCCAGGGTATAGTACAGCCTGACCCCCATGTATGGCATTGGCCTGGTGTTGCCCAACCTGGCCCTGGAATTGATAAAAAATACCTTCACAACCCCTGCTCTCAGGTCTCCTTCATGATCTCAGAAATCCCTCCACAGGGCCTGTAAAATGCTGAATATGATCATGAAAATGAAACATGCATTTCCTCCTATGTGTCGTGCAGTAACCAGACTGTCTTACCTTTGCTACACTAAGCCCTCTCAACTCCGGCATCATGAGTGAATGGAACCCTCCAGAAGGGTTCAGCACCAGCCGGGGCCTTCTAGGAGCCTCTGAGAAGCACAGGGACTCGGTGATTATGAGCATGCTGCAGACCTGCTTTCAAGAATAGCTCTGCCAGGGGTGCCTGGGTGGCTCAGTCATTTGAGCGTCGACTTCAGCTCAGACTGTGATCTCACAGTTTGTGAGTCTGAGCCCCACATCAGGCTCACGCTGTCAGCATGGAGCCCGCTTCAGATCCTCTGTCCCCCTCTCTCTCTGTCCCTCCCCGAACTGTGCACTCTTTCTCTCTCAAAAATAAACATTTCTTTTAACTTAAAAAAAGAATAGTTCTGCCATCACCAGCTTCTGAGAAAAGCACCCCACCTCTCAAAGCCAGTCTCCCCCTGTAATAATTATAACAGTAGTACCCAAATGATTAAAAAAGATCTTGTATTATAAAGACTCAACACAGGGCCAGACACTTGGCTAAGGCCTTGGTAAACATCAGCTGTTGGGGTTTTGCTATTATTATCCTCAGCCTGGTATCTGAGAATGCCTCCCAATCGGGTCCCAGGGCTCCGTCCTCACTGGGCTGCACGTGTCGTGTGACTGAGTCCCACCTGTAAGGCCTTAGCCTGACTGCCTGCCATACCCAAATGCTGGAATGCCCTCCCTCCCTCACCCCCCAAAGCCTTAGAGTCAGTCTGTGTGGCCCTCCTCCAGAAAGCCTTCCAGGACTGTCCAGTGCTCTGCGTTACTCCCTCACGCACCTGCAGATCCACCATTCACACTTAGTAGAGGCTGCCTTTTCTCCACAAAATGTCTGTGTTGGGGTGCGTGAGTGTGAACTGATTCCAGCTCCTGCCCCCTACAGATGGGATAGAGGTCCCAATGAAAGTGCACTCACCTAACCCCCCGTCCCCTGCACATACCATGCCCCGCACCCATGACCAGCAGAGCCACAGAGAGACCGTGGCAGCTGGGTTTTCTTCTAAGCTTTTTAAGATTTCAAACTTTCCAGGTGTTTCGCAGCCTGAGACCCTCGTTGGCCTTCCTCGGCCTCTGAATCCCCCCTCCTTTCCTCCCTTTCCTCTCCCACCCCAGGGTAACACAACCACGCCTCCCAGGCCTCAGACACTGGCTGACCCAGTTCCCAGACAAAGGCATCCCTGTGAGCAGATCACAAAAGCAAGCCCCTGCTTCAGTAAATGGCACCAAGAGCAGGAACCCACCTCTATCGGCACCTAACACAGCCACGCCCTGCCATGCCCAGCCGGGATGCTGAACGCTACCCTCATAGTCAAGGCTAAGGGGCCTTACAGACTACATCCCTCAGACCACCTGACCCCACAGCGAGCAGGGCCATCGGTCAGCAAGCTCGGTTGGTCTTGCCCACCCCCCTACACTTGAGGCCTGGAGCTCAAGAACAGGAGAAGGGACCCACCGCCGCCTCTATAGGCCTCCACAACATTGCTCCTTTATTGCCTCTGCCTGGAAACTCTCCACATCACGTATGTGAAACAAGAGAAAAAGCCTGCCAAAGGGACGTATGCAAGCACTCCAAGTCTTTATTACCTTTTGACTTCTAAACTGCACAGCTCACCTCACNATCTCGAGATGGTTCTATCTCCCTGGCAGGCCACGCCACCAGCCCTCCTCCCAGGAGGCAGGCACATTTAGCTGACACACTGGACCAGCAGCTCCTCCCCTCCTTGACAATACCACTGAGAAAGTCACCTCCTGCACAAGCCCCTGGCTTGTCACTGCAGAGATGGTGGCAGTGGAGTAAAAAAGAGGGAGAATGGAAACGTTACATACCTCATTCCATACGGGGTTCACACTGTTCTTGATGACTTTGGTTCTCTTCTTCACCCCTACGAGAGACACAAAGGGAGAGTGGAGAGATATATCCCACCCCTGCACCTCTCACTGAGTTAGGGTCAGCTGCTGAGACCCACACTGCGGCCCGTCTGCCACAGGAAATCTTGCCAAGCCAAGGGACTCCTGGGAATCCCACCAGTCTGAAAGGAGTGGCCAATGCCAGTCACATGACCTCTCTCTCTCAGCTCAGGGACTGAGAAACAGCAGCCCCATCAGAAGGATGTTTTTAAAGGAAAATACCCAGCCTGTCTCTTCTTAACGAGTTTCTTATTGTTATGACAATATGCTATTATATAACATAACACGGTTTACTGTTAGAAAGTTATGACTTTCTAGATAAAGTTTTTTAGGGACACCTGGGGACTCAGTCAGTTAGGCATATGACTTTGGCTCAGGTCATGATCTCAAGGTTTGTGGGTTCGAGCCCCGTATTGGGCTCTGTGCTGACAGCTAGCTCAGAGCCTGGAGCCTGCTTCCGATTCTGTGTCTCCCTCTCTTTCTGCTCTTTCCCTGCTCATGCTCTGTCTTTCAAAAATGAATAAACATTTAAAAAAATTTTAATGAAATAAAGTTTCTTAACTGTAGACTTTCTGACTCTAAGAATGAATGATCTTCATAGAAAATATTTTTCTATTTAAAAACATCTACCTGCACATATTGTATGACTCCATTTATATGAAGCATCCATTTATATGAAGCATCGAGAATAGGCAAATCCAGACACAGGAAACAGACTAGTAGTTTCCAGGGGCTGGGGGAAGATGCGAATGGGGAATGAATGCCTCATGGAGGTTTCTTTTTAAGGTGATGAAATGCTCTGGTATAAGATAAAGATAATTGCACAGCCTTGTGAATATACTAAAAATCATCTAAACTGAGCACTTTTAAGAGGTTAAAATGATAAATTATAGGGTATGTGAATTTTAAGCTCAATTAAAAAAAACTGCCCTCCTCTTGCCTTGAAGGGGTCTGTCTGGAGCAGGTTGTCCTAAGCCAGTTCCCTTGGCTCACAAGGGCTGGACCAACGGCATGCAGAACGGTTGGGGGTAGACAAGAAGAATGGACATGGTCATGGCTGAGACCAGTGCCCCGGATGGTAGCCAGGCAGAGCACCATCTCCAGAGCCTCAGCCCCGGAAAAGGCTAAACATGTCCAACTCCCTAGTAAGTGGCAGAACACAAATGGATCAGTGTCCAACGGATGATTGAAGTGGTGAGTCAGACACAGAACTTACAATTGGATTGGATCCTAAAGATCACCTGACTCCACACTACCCATGGAAGGCTCTCTAGCGAGAAGCCTTTGGTTTAACCTGGATCAGCTTTTTGTTTTGAGAAAGAGACCGACACACAGAGAGAGTGCATGCATTTGAGAGTGAGCAAACAGGGGAGAGGCAGAGAAAGAAGAGAGAGAGAATCTCAAGTAGGCTCGGTGCTGTCAGTGTAGAAAAAGGCATAAGACTTGATCTCATAGACCGTGAGATCATGACCTGAGCCAAAATAAAGAGTCATAAGCTTAACCAACTGAACCACTCAGGCATGCCTGGACTGCTCAGCTTTTACACAGTCTAGACCATGAAAGCCCCGAAGCCTCTGGAAACATCTCCCAGGATCCCCGAGGCCTCCTCAGAAGCTGGGCATTGCCAAGAACCTCCTGTGGGCTCAGACCTCTCTGGCCAGCGTCAGAGCAAAAGAAAAGAAAAGTAGAGTGGGGTCAAGAATGCAAGGAGGGTTTGAGGGAAGATTTGGAGGAAAGAAACAACAGAGAAAGAGAAAGCAAAGGAAAATCGTGGAGAATGAGACATCTGAGGGAGAGAGGCAGAGCAGGGCTTGGTAGACTCTAAGGCTATTATGTGTAAATGGTTGCTCTGTGTTCAGGGGGTCCTTTCAGAGATTTTGATAAAACTCCCCCAAGTGGGACAAGATGAACTCCCACCCCCCCTCTCATGGCCAGTTGCAAATCACTGATATAGTAAAAGAATGTGGGCTTTAAAATGACACAGGTCACCACAGAATACTTACTCCATGAAACCTTAGGGCAAGGTTCTCAAACTTTTTCTGTTCTTTTTTTCTTTTTAATTTTTTAAATGTTTGTTTATTTTTGAGACAGAGGGAGACAGAGCATGAGCAGGGGAGGAGAACAGAGAAAGGGAGAGAGAGGGAGACAGAATCCGAAGGAGGCTCCAGGCTCTGAGCTGTCAGCATAGAGCCCAATGTGGGGCTCGAACTCATGAACCACAAGGCCATGACCTGAGCTGAAGTCAGAAGCTTAACCGACTGAGCCATCCAGAAGCCCCTCACTTATTCACTTTTAAGAAAATGTCTGGGTCGCGTGGGTGGCTCAGTCGGTTAAGTGTCCAACTTCGGCTCAGGTCATGATCTCACGGTTCGTGGGTTCGAGCCCCGCGTCGGGCTCTGTGCTGACAGCCAGCTCAGAGCCTGGAGCCTGTTTCTGATTCTGTGTCTCCCTCTCTCTCTGACCCTCCCCTGTTCATGCTGTCTATCTCTCTCTCAGAAATAAATAAAAAAAAATTAAAAAAAAAAAAGAAAGAAAGAAAATGTCTGTCAAATGCCCAAGTCTGAATAATCACAGTTTGCTAGTCATTCTTTCAAGTAAAAAACCTTATTACATTAAAAAAAAAAACAAAACTGGCTAGTTCAGCTTGCAACTCAAGCAGCCATACATATGCTTTTTCTTGTAACAACCATTTTTCAGCATGTAGCAGATGTGTTCTATGCATACTTCTATTTCAACACCCAAAATATTACAAACACATGTACTTAAGGATCAAGCTAATAAAATTGATAATTGTACTGCTTTATCAAGGACATTCTTCAACAAAACTGGCTTTATTTTTAACTGTAAATACAAATACATAAGGGTGAGGAATACAATGCCAAGTTAAGTTTGGCACCAAGGCTTTCACTAGTATTAAGGCCTCAGCAGTTTTACCTTAAGTTGTACCATCAGTTCAAATGTCAACACAGTGAAAAAGGTACACATCATCTTCGGGTTATTCTGAAAATAGTTTTGGGGTGCCTGGGTGGCTCAGTCGGTTAAGCGTTTGACTTTGGCTCAGGTCATGATCTCACAGTTTGTGGGTTCGAGCCCCGCATCGGGCTTTGTGCTGACAGCCAGCTCAGAGCCTGGAGCCTGTTTCTGATTCTGTGTCTCCCTCTCTCTCTGACACTCCCCTGCTCATGCTGTCTCTCTCTCTCTCTCTCAGAAATAAATTTTAAAAACATTAAAAAAAATTTTTTTTTTATTGAAAATAGTTTTAACCTTGCTGCCCTGTTCAAAATCACGGGGATTCCCCCAGGAGTCCCTGTAACACATTTGAAGAAACTATTTGGAAATTCATTGAACATTTTATTTTAGCCTCTGTTTCCTCATCTATAAGGTCATAATAATACCTCTCCATGGGGTTTTGTGAAAACTAAACAAGATAGTATGAGTGAGGTTCCTGGAACACAGCATACTCATTACATACCAGTTCATTTCACTTCCCCTCCCCCCCATGCCCCACTCAGATGCATCTAGTGAACTCCCACTGATTCTTTAATACCCAGCTCAGCTGTCAGCCTCCCTTGTCTCTCCCAGACAGAGATGGTTGCAAGCTGTGATCAAATATCAGAACAAGGGTAACTGTACGCTTCTGTGTCTCTCCCAAATTGGACTGTGAGCTTCAGAGGACAGACACCATGCCTTACTCATGTTAGTAACTCTAGCGTATAGCAAGGTAATGGAGTGCTGAATGAATGGGTCTTTTCTTTCCCAAGTTGGCTACAAATTCACTTCATCACCAGGGGATAGAACTACTGTTCTCAAGGAATGCCGTAAGACTGCATTAAGAGTTGGAGAGTATGTCAGTGGACAAAGGCGATGAGAAGAGTCACCGTGAGAAGGAGGTATTCTGGGAGGAGCAAGAGTTATCTTCTCTAAGTTGGTCCACGCCTGCCCTGGCTGAACCATTCTTGTGGGCCATGTTGGTATGTCTCCAGCAGTGAGTACAGACACAGCTTTGGAGTCATTCAAATAGTTACTGCTGGGTGACCTTAGGTAGAACCTATTACCTCTCTAGGCCTTAGCTCCCTTGGGTGGTAAATTGATAATAAGAAGAATGCTCACTTCAGGGGTGCCTGGGTGGCTCAATGGATGAAGCATCTGACACTTGATCTAGGTTCAGGTCATGATCTCACAGTTTGTGAGTTCGAGCCCCACCATCAGCGCAGAGTCTGCTTGTGATTCTATCTCTCCTTCTCTCTGCCCCTCACTTGCTTTTGCTTTCTCTGTGTCTCAAAATAAATAAACTGAAGAAGAAGAAGAAGAAGGAGGAGAAGGGGAAGAGGAAGAGAATGCTTCTTTCATAGGGTTTTGAGGAGATAAGAGATTCTGTCTAAGTGTCTATCTTCCTTCCCCTATCAATTCCCTATAACCTACAAGAGAAACGTGGAAAAATCCCATCTGCAGACGCTCTTGAGTCATCCACTCTGAAACATTTCCTGGTGCTCCTGGTGGATATTAATTGAACAGTGTCTCTGTGCCAAGCCCTGTGCAAAATGTCTTTCAAGCATTTCCTACTTCCTGCCTTCCCTTCCCGATGAGGGGCTCGAACCCACAAAACGTGAAATCATGATCTGACCCAAGGTCAGATGCTTAACCAACTGATCCTCCCAGGTACCCCTGTTTTGATATAAAATATATTTCTTGTTGTGGATAGCAATTCAAAAAGTTTGAAAATAATGCCTTAAATGAAGGTTGTCAGAGGAGAACTGAAGAACAAAGAAATCACCATCTTGGCCCTTGAGTGTCAAGAGCCAAGGTGTGTGACAGGAATGAGGTAGCACACCATCCTGGTCCTGGTCCTCCCCTGGGACCAATTCTGGTAACGGCCATGGCTGTGGGAGGGAAGCTGAGGAGGGGCCTCAGACAAAAGCAGAGCAGAGGTAAGACAGCCCATTCTGCCCCATCCAGCACCTGGGGCCGCCTAGCTAAGCAGTCCCCCCTGGTGGGAGCCCCAACGTTCCTGACACCCGAGCATCAGACACAGCCATGACTCACATGAGAAGCCACATCGCTACACTTCTGCTCACCACCTGGTGACGTCTTAATCTGTCAGAGGCCAGGGCGCTGTCTGTCCAGCATTCTCTGGGCCCTGCATCAGGCTCTGTGCTGACAGCTCGGAGCCTGGAGCCTACTTCAGATTCTGTGTCTCTCTCTGTCTCCAACCCTCTCCTGCTCATGCTCTGTCTCCCAGAAATAAATAAACATTAAAATTTTAAGAATTAATAAAAAAATAAACATAAATAAATAAACAAATAAAAGACAACCAATGGAATGGGAGAAGATATTTGCAAATGACATATCTGATAAAGAGTTAGTATCCAAAATCTATAAAGAACTTACAAACTCAACACCCAAAAAACAAATAATCCAGTGAAGAAATGGGCAGAAGATATGAATACACACTTTCCCAAAGAAGCATCCAGATGGCAAACATACACATGAAGAAACTCTCAACTCGCTCATAATCAGGGAAATACAAATCAAAACCACAATGAGATACCACCTCACACCGGTCAGAATGGCCAAAATTAATGACACAGGAAACAACAGATGTTGATGAGGATGTAGAGAAAGGGGAACCCTATTGCACTGTTGGTGAGAGTCAAACTGGTGTAGCCTCTCTGGAAAACAGTGTGGAGGTTCCTCAAAAAATTAAAAAATAGAACTGCCCTATGGCCCAGCAATTGCACTACTAGGAATTTATCCAAAGGATACAAAAATGATTCAAAGAGACACATGCACCCCAATGTCCACAGTAGTGCTATCAACAATAGCCAAATTACAGAAAGAGCCAAATGTCGATCAACTGATGAATGGATTTAGAAGATGTGGTATAGGGCACCTGGATGACTCAGTCAATTAAGCATCTGACTTCAGCTCAGGTCATGATCTCGTAGTTCATGGGTTCAATCTCCACATCAGGTTCTGTGCTGACAGCTAGCTCAGAGCCTAAAGCCTGCTTCAGATTCTGGGTCTCCCTCTCTCTCTGCCCTTCCTCTGCTCACACTCTGTCTCTCTCTCAAAAACAAATAAACATTAAACAAAGTAAAGAAAAAGAAAAGATGTGGTATATAAATATGCAATGGGGGACGCCTGGGTGGCTTAGTCGGTTAAGCGTCCGACTTTCGCTTGGGTCATGATCTCACGGTTCGTGGGTTCAAGCCCCGCGTCGGGCTCTGTGCTGACTGCCAGCTCAGAGCCTGGAGCCTGTTTCAGAGTCTGTATCTCCCTCTCTCTCTGACCCTCCCCTGCTCACGCGGTCTCTCTCTCTCTCCTAGAAATAAAAATATTAAATAAATAAATAAATATGCAATGGAATATTACTCAGCGATCAAAAAGAATGAAATCTTGCCATTTGCAACAATGTGGATGGAACTACAAGATATTATGCTAAGCAAAATAAGTGATTCAGAGACAGACTGATATCATATGGTTTCACTCATATGTGGAATTTGAGAAACTTAACAGATGAACATAGGAGAAGGGAAGGAAAAATAATATAAAAACAGGGAGGCAAGCCATAAGACACTCTTAAATACAGAGAACTAAGGGTTGATAGGAGTTGGGGGGGATTAAATAGGTGACAGGCAGTAAGGAGGGCATTTTTAGGGATGAGCACTGGGTGTCATATGTAAGACATGAATCACTGGGTTCTGCTCCTGAAGCCAAGACTACACTGTATGTTAACTAACTTGAGAATAAAAAAATAAAAATAAATTTTAAGATTTTTTAAAAAGAGAGGGAGCAGAGAAGAGAGGAGATGGGGTGTTCTGAACTCCCAGAGAGAGAGACAGGCTGTCTCTGCCCATGAGTCAGGTGACAAGACACTGTAACAAGCTGCAGAGCAGCTTAAGATTGTCCAGGCAGCCTTGATTATTCAACAAGTGTGTACTGACGACTTGTTCTGTTGTGGGCACTCTGCTGACACTTCATTAGAATATCCATCAGACAAAGAACATGATAAAAATTCAAAGTATCAGGACAAAACCAGAAGGCAATGGCAACTGAAAAGAGAAAAGACAGCCCTGGCTTCTGCTGAAGGAAGTCTGCTTTACTCGTCAGCACAGATACCCTCTTACAAAAAGGAGAGGTAGACTCTGATAACTCTGATACTTGCCCGCCATCTGTGCCCCAACCTAAGCCTATACACCTCAGGAACCGGGCAGCTGTCACTGCCCCCCATTTCCAGAAAAGCCCTGCTCTTCTCACTCTCAAGAACCCACCCTAATATCCATCTTTCTAAATCCTCACTGAAACCACCCTTTCCAGGAAACAGCTAGCCAGGAAGGGGTGGTGGTCGGTAGATATACTGGCTGTGATAGGATGTACTGTGAGAGGGGTAGTCTTTAAACTCAAAAGGCCAATTAGAACTGGGGGAGGTATCTGAACCATCTATGACAAAATGTTAACATCCTTAATATATGAAGAGCACTTGGAACCAATTAAAAAAAAAGACAACCCCCACCAAAAAAAAAAACTGGTCATATTAAAAAGAAATTCAGTAAGAGGCGCCTGGGTGGCTCAGTCAGCTAAGCAGCTGACCTTGATTTCGGCTCAGATCATGATCTCGTGGTCCATGGGATCCAGCCCTGAGTTGGGCTCTGTGCTGCATTGCAGAGCCTGGTGAGATTCTCTCTCTCTCCCTCTCTCTCTTCCCCTCCCCAGCTTGCATGCTATCTCTTTCTGTCTCTCTCTCCCTCTCATTCCCTCCCTCCCTCTTTCAAAAATAAACTTAAATAAACTTTTTAAAAAATCAATTCAGTAAGAAATAAATGCAAGTAGGTAATGGGTAATGAAACTGAAATATCACAAATACTATTTGAACTTAAGAAATGGTTAAAGATGATTGTTAAAGCATGATAATGTTTTGTGTTAGCAGGATTATAGGAAAATAAAGTTTCATACTCAACTAATGAGAGGGTAAAGCTGGTACAGATTTTCAGGAAAGCAATTTGGGAAATGCAGCAAAGCCTTACATTCATCTCTAACCTCTGACACAGCAATGCCATTTCCAGTGTTTACCCGAAGGGAATAATTAAATATGTGGATAAAGATTTAATCCATAGGGGTGCCTGGGTGGCTCAGTTAGTTAAGTGCCTGACTTTGGCTTAGGTCATGATCTCATGGTTCGTGGGTTCAAGCCCTACATCGGGCTCTCTGCTCTCAGTGCAGAGCCTGCTTCGGATTNATAAATATAAAAAATTTGATAAGACCTAAATATACATCAAGAGGGGGTTGATGAACTGAATTAGAGTACACCCATGTAATAAAATACTAGGCATACATTTTTAAAAGATGTGTAAAGGAATATTTACTGACAGAAAGACGCCCCTGGTTCATTGTCAAGTGAAAATGTAAATATTCAAACATTTGAAAAAAGGTATCTGGGATGGGATTATCTCTAGAGAGGAAGGCAAGGGATCTGGGACTTCGGATGAGGGGTGAGACTGGTAAGGTTCTATTCCTTGTCCTGGGTAATATACATGGATAGTCCCTTCTCCATTTACTCATTAAAGCGGGTGTCTCAGCCTTGGCACTATTAACATTTGGGGCTGGATAATTCTTTCTTGTGGGTGTTGTGGGACAGTTCTATACACTGCAGGATATTAATAGCATCTCTGGCCCCTTCCCATTAGATGGCAGTAGCATCTCAATGCCCCCCCCCACCCAACTCGGTGGTAACAACCCAAAATGTCTCCAGACATTGCCAAATGTCTCCTGAGGAACAAAATCACCCCCAGATGAGAACCAGTACATTAAAGCATACATTTATATTGCATGTACTTTACATGGGTGTTAAATTTCACACCTAAAATTGCGTTTTTGAAAAAAAGGAAAAGAGAATCTTAAACTTTTTAAAATATTTATTTAGTTTTGAAAGAGAGAGAGAGAGACAGAGTGAAAGCTGGAGAGGGGCAGAGAGAGAGGGAGGCACAGAATCCAAAGTAGGCTCCAGGCGTCAGCTCAGAGCCTGATGCAGGGCTTGAACTCACGGACCATGAGATTGTGACCTGAGCCAAAGTCAGGTGCTTAACCAACTGAGCTACCCAGTCGCCTCAGAGGAAAAAAGAATCCGACAGGAAATATATATAACTGATAACAGGTTAATTCAAAGTACCTGGATTTGGGGCCATTCTTTTCTTTTGCCTCATATCTTTCTGCAATGTATCCTTTTTTTAAATTTCTTTAAAATTTATTTTATTTATTTTGAGATAGAGAGAGAATGTGCACTTGAGTGGTGGAGGAGAGAGGGAAGAGAGAGAAAATCCCAAGCAGGCTCCACACTGTCAGCACAGAGTCAAAGAGGGGCTTGATCTCACCAACCTGCAGATCATGACCTGAGCCGAAATCAAGAGTCAGACACTTAACCGACTGAGCCCCCCAGGCACCCCATAATATATCCTTTTTTTACACTGAGTTCATATTATGTTCACAAAAGGAAAACAGAAGGTTATTTCAATGTTTTAAAGCCACTTTATAAAGTTTAAAAAGGCAGAGTCAGAGAGTCCAGTGCCCTGCAGCCCACATTCCCGATACAGGTGAGGCACACTAGCCCCTAAGGAGTGTTTCCACCTTCAGAGGGTTCCATAAGCTCCCCCCACGCTCCTGTCCAGAGCCTAGGGACCAGCCCCTACCTCCTCACCGCCCACCGCCACCCCCCCACCCCCGCAGGAGACAGAAGAGTGGGAAGGAGGAGAAAGGGAGAGGGGCCAATTAGAGACACATGGGGAGGAAGAGAGGCTCTGACTGGATGAGAGAAAGGGAAGGAACAGTAAGGACTCAAGGTTCTGGCTGGTGAGCCTGGGTGAAGCAGGGTAGAAATTCACCAAGCCAGGTCACAGGAGAGCACACCCTCAAGGAATTAATATGTCTGAGCTCCAAGGGAAGAGAGATCTGGTTTTGTTCTTGGATGTGTCCCTAGCACCTTGATCAGCACCAGCACATACTAGGTGTGTGATAAATAATTTTGATAAACAATAAATATTTGTTCAGTGAACTAAATGCATGAATGGAGAGACATAAATAATCACAGTCACTGGTGGGAAGGGGGCAGAGCAGAAGAGAGGTACAAATCATCAAATGCTATAGGAAATGAAGCTGCTCATTCACGCAGGTAATCTGTCAAACCTGTCAGCCACAGTCCAGGTAGCCATGGTAGTTTTAGTTAACTAATTAATTAATTAGTACAGAACAAAGGAATGATAAGTATTCCATAATAGCCTCCACCCTGAACCCATAAGAGAGGGAAACCAGAAAGTGGCCTCAGAGTCCAGCCTCCCAGAGCTCATGGTCTATTTCGGGAGATAGGTCCTGAAATTACATCCGAGCCTGGAATGCCCTGTGAACAACTGTGGGGAAAGTGGGGCTGGGCAGGCCCATGCATTTGGGGCTGTAAGTGGGAGCCAAGCACCCAGTGCAGGCTGGTTTCTCTGCAAGCAGGCCACAGTGCCCTCTGTGCCACGAGAGAATCAGCCTCAAGGCTTCTCACCCCACTGACTGCACATCTGAAACGTTGGAGAATTTTTAGAACATCTATATCCAGGCCCCTTCTCCAGAGATTCAAGAGAAGAGGGGATAAGGAGGTTGGTAGTGGTCTTTTTTTAAAGCTCTCCACGTGTTCTGTTCTGGGTCTGATTCTAATGGCCTCTCTCTCTAAGCGTCAACTCAGCCACAAACTGCAGCATGAATAGCCTCTGGGGTGGGAGTCGGGCAGCAAATGGCATTAATTTCACATTTCGCCACATCTCACATCAATTTCTCTCGAAGCGTGGTTCCAAAATGTTCTGCATCAAAATGTTAAGTGCTGGGTCTCAGGTCTCTTAGTCCTTGCTGGATCAGGACCCAGGAATCTGTCTCTAGAGGATTCTCAGGCACAGGCAAGTAGGAAGACCACTGCCCCAGACGGCATGAGGCTTCAGGCACATCAGAAGGATGGCCACAGCCTGGGCCAGGAAGCACACAAACATGTCAGAGCACCCCTTTGCGTGCAGCACTGGACATCCTCATGAATAGGACAGGCTGCTGCTCTCAAGGAGTCACTGCACCCTCAGTGTGGATCTGAGCACTGAGCACACCCTGGCTGGGGTGAGTGCTCCCGCAGACCTAGCAAGGTGTTGTACACACAGAGAGAAGAGACTTGTGAATGCCAGGGGAATTCTGGATGCCTTCTTGGAGAAGGTGGCATTGCAGCAGGGCTTTGAAAAAACAAGACTTTGAACAGCTGGAGGCATTACATTCTATTATATTTCCAATTTGCTAAGAGCTTACCAATGCAAACTAACAGTAAAGCATCATAAGGGGTGGGGGATGTGAATACTGAGAGCACAGCGCTGCATGGGGTACCTGGACCAGCACAACAGCCAACAGGGGCCCCAAAAGACGTGGTCACCTTCCTGACCCAAAGACACTGCCCGCTCCATGCACTCCCTGCCATGACCACAGACCTGGACACATGGCTTCCCCAGATTTCCATTTCCTTATCTGCAGAATGGAGAGATTGGGAGCTACCACAAGACCGTTCCAGAACCAGGGCAGATCCCAGAGCATCCAGGAGACCTAGGCTGCTTTAGGCCTCTGGTCTCAAGATCCTTACAGAACTTCTTTTCCAACCAGAGGTGGACCCGCAATTTCTATAAGGGAATGGCTTAGGCAGATGAGCTAGCCACCTTGTCGGGAAGTTGCATTTCATGGTGGATATCCAGGAATGTCGACCACTCATGAAAAGAGCAAAGCTTTCCAAAACGTGTTTACTCACATTTTTTCAAAAAAAGGATAAAATGTAAAGTGTCCCATAACAAAGAATAAATGTGAGTATTTCTCACTTTGCCAAATTGTGTCTACCATCTTTGGTCATTATTATTTTAAGGAGCTTGGAGTCCGAATGGAGATCATGGGTCAGAGCTAAAGAGCCCCTGCTGCTCTCACTGTTTTCAAATCTCGTGAAAACACCAGCCACTTTTCCCTCTACTTTTGGTAAGAGAAACCCTCTCTCCTTTCATTTATCTTTCTTTGCAGAACTGGGGTCCTGACTCACAACCACTGTTCCTTCCTTTCATTTTCACATATCCTTCCTTTTCCCTTTCCCCCTCTTGAGACACTGCCTCCCATGGGAATGTCTACCTTAAAAAGGATGGGTTAAGGGTGCATGATGAGAAGGGGGCTTAGGAGTCCTTTGTTGCTCCAGAGAGAGACCCTCTCTTGTCTAAGCACCTCATGTAGATGGTTAGGCTCTTTGAATTCTGAAAAACATCCTTGACGCAGCTCAAAATGTCTGGGTCAAGACCATATCGCTCCTATTCTGTTCCTTTTCCTCCCAGTTGAGGCATGGCGTATTCAATATGGCCAGTGTTCAATAAAGATGGGTGAATGAGTGAATGAGTGAATGAATGAATGAATGAATGAAATAAAGACACAAATTCAAAAGCACACCATCTAGAAGCCCAGTTTGTGATACTGATTCTTCTCTATTCTGCACCCATCTTTCTTTTCTCACTCTTATCCCCACCGCCCGTAAGGGCTTGCACATCATACTTCGGAGTGGAGCTTGTCGCTCCGCCTCTGGGTATGGGTCTTAGAAAAGTAGTAACTGTTGACATACTGTAGCACTTTCCGTTTTCCAAAACTGCAGAGCACTATGGTATTTATTATGCTCTGTTTCATCCTCCTCGTCCCCCCTCACCCCCGCAAGGCTAAGATTTCTGTCCCTGTGTCCTGGGCCAGGGTTAGTGCCGGGGCCGTGGCCGCCAACGCGGCCGTGAGCGCGGAGGGTCGGGCGGCGCGGGCGCGGCGGCCAAGGGGCTCTCACCTCGGAAAGTCAGGCTGGCGACCGGGTCGCTGCGCCGGTCCTTCTTGGCACTGGGGAGGTTGCTGGCCCTCACCAACAGGCAGCACAGCATGGTTGGGCCTCCCCGGGGCGCGCAGAGGCACTCGGGCAGGACGCAAGCGGGAGCGGGAGCAGGGGGCCCGGGCACCACGAGCGAGAGCCCGGCTCCGCAGCACCCGCGCCAGAGGGGAGCTGTCGCCTTCGCTGCGTTTTCGCGAAGAAATCCGCGCGCCGGGCGGATGCGGGGGGAACGACACCCGACACCCACTGGGCGGCCCCTCCCACCCGCGCCGCNGGCGGGGCTGGGGGCAGGTGGGCGCGGGTGGGGGCGCTAGTCCCCCTCCGCGGATACCCGCCCGGGGCCGGGAACGGAAGCGCAGCTGACGCGGGGCGCACGGCTGGGCCAGGCGGCGGCGACTTGGAGCCCGGCGCTCCGCTCGCCGGAGCCCGGGGCGCACCAGTGCGGACTTCGCGGCTCTGCACCCCGCTGCGCCCAGTCGGGGTCCGCACGTCCGGGGCGCTGGGAGAGGGGCGAAGTAGGAATGAGCGAAGGCGGGAGGAGGGGACATCCGGCCGTAGGAACGCGAGAGTCTGCAGAAAACTACCAGTTGCAGCGAGTGTGGAGGGGTGTGCGGAGCGGCGGGGGGGGACGCGCCCCCCNCACCCCCCGCCCCCGGCCTCGCGCCGCCCGCCCCATTATCCGCCCTCGGGGCCCAGGCGGCCGTGCTGGAAAAACACCCGGGCCGGCCTGAGCCCTCGCGAACCCACCCTCCTTTTCTCCAAGCAGTCTGGGGTCGCTCGTGTCCACGCGCAGAGGTCTCAATTATATTGCGGTCCCTGGAGCACACAGATCCACCTGCTGCCCACTCGGTTCCCAGCCACCGCCTCGACAGCAACTTCCAGGGCCCCTCGCCTCTACAGGGGGAAGAATTGAGTGTAGCGTGAGACTTGAGGGGCGATAATGCTGAGCACGTGTTCCGTGTTTTGTCAGGCTCTTTTGCAACTGAACTTCTGGACCACAGGAGCCCTGGCTTCTCATCTCTGTACCCCTACACTGAAGCACCTAGCACGGAGCAGGGCGCTGTCCCTCTTCCACCTCCTCACAGATCCTTAGCCTAAATTCTGTGACTAGTCATCATTCTCTTGCATAGTCTCTCAACTTGCTTTTCTCTCTCTTAGTTAGAGGTTGTGGCATTTTTCATGCGGCTAAACCATAACCTGGTGAAATCCAACTCTGCTTACTCCACCCTGCACCGAACTACTCAAGATGTTGGAGAATCACAGAGCTAACCTGCCCCCTCCACTTGGTATCCCTGACTCCTGACTCAGGTGCACCCTGTCTGCTCCCTAGCAGGCAATCTTTACACAGTCTCTTCAGAGAGGACTGTGTCATACTTCTCTGTCCCCAAACCTACAACACACCATGCCACCCTCACTCTGATTGCTTCCTATTTGCTGACTACAGAACTTCCCCAGGCTCCCAGCCTCCTAACCTTCATCAACATCTGTGCCCAAATTCTTTGCCTTCTCTCCCATTTTTAATTTTTTTCTTTTTATTTATTTTGAGAGAGCACGCGCGCATACGCTTGGGGGAGAAGGGCAGAAGGGGAGAGAGAGCGAATGAGAGAGAGCAAGAGCAAGAATCCCAAGCAGGGTCCATGTTCAGTGCAGAGCCTGAAGTGGAGCCTAAACTCACCAACTGTGAGATCATGACCTGAGTCGAAATCAAGAGTCGAAAGCTCAATGACTGAGCCACCCAGGTGCCCCAACCTTCTGCCATTTTTATGAATGAAACATCTGTACTCCTAAGATCGGCTGGACACTTGGGCACTGGATCCCACTCCTCTCATCCCTTCAATGACAAGTCTGAGGCTGTCTTTCTCCCCAGCCTTAAAGGTTGCACCTTTTTTAGCTGGCTGGGGACTTCCTCCTGACTCCCCCACTCTCCCTGGGTGACCCCACTACCCTCATAATGAGGTGGACCCTTGCTTCCTCTCCAACATTCAGACCTCCTTCATCCCTCTTAGCAGAACCAGCTGTTCAGGTATGACCCCCAGCCCCAGCTCCAGGTAGATCTTGACCTATCTGAGCCCATCTCCTGGCAATAGCTGCTGCTTTAGCGTCAGACATATGTTCTGAGTTGTTCTCCAGGAAGGATGGGCTTTTACTCCGTAAATGGACAAGCCCAACTCCTTCTCCTGATTCTTAAGAATAAGGAAGTATGTGAATCCAATTGGCCTACCATCTCTAGGATGTAGTAGACACCAATGACAGCAGACCAGAGAGAAAAATGGTCTGCCTGGGTCCAGGGTGACTCTGGAGCTGTGTATATGCACAGAACCCACCATGTCTCTGGATCATACCGGGGCCTAGTACTCATGGGAGTTCCTTCCAAGGGAGCATGTATTGCAAGTGAAGTTCACTCTAAGACTGTTAATTATTAGTTTACTTGAAGCAAGATTTCACTTACTTAAAGCCTAAATCTTTCTTGCTGACACCCATGACTTTGGTAACATCTAACATCTATGTGCCCACAGCATCCAAATGCCTCCACTGAGGTATTTTCTCTACCACTCTCTCCTGCCTAGGCCACTGCAGGGGCCTCACAGCAGGTCACCTCTAGTCCATTAGCTACACTGCAGCCAGGCAATCTTAAGACAAATATGCTCAGGTCTCAAAGGCCTCCCCTGCTCTTGGGATGAAGCCCAGACCCCTCACTTCCATCCACTGAGAAAGGCCACTCCACCCCTCACTCTCTGTGTCCCAGCTCCTAGGGTTTCTCAGGTTTTGGAACATGCTGAGCTCTCTTCCAACTTGGAGCTCTGCTGTCCCCACTGCTTTTAAATGCCTTCCCTTCTCTCTTTACAGAGCAACCCCCATTCATCCTCAGGCCTCAGCTTACATATTGTCTCCCTGGGGAAGCCATCTCTGAATCCTGGCCTAGGATGGGTTCCTCTGGCAAACAACTGGACAGACGCGCTTTTATTCTTGGCACTCATTGCAATTATAAGAAATAACTGTCTGTGTAATTACCTGCTCAAGGTCTAGCTGGATGGTGAGGTTAATGAGGGGAGAGATCAAGGGCAATTCAGTTGGCCAGGTATTCCCGGTGCATAGCAAGGGCCTGCCTGGGGTTAGTGTAGTGGGCAGCAGACTTGGTTCCCCAGTGTCCTTTCCACCCCATGAGGAGATTAAGCCAGTGGTTCTCAAAGAGGGCAGTACTGCCCCCTGGGGGAGTTTTGGATATGATGATTGGGGTATTTGTTACTCTCCCAGTGATTCCAGGCTGTGTTCCTTTCCCCCAGCTCTCCGCCTCCTCCTGCTTTAATCCATCAGAAGCAGCACAGGAAATCTGTAGGGGGCATATCTGATATTTCCAGAGGAATATTCCAGAAGACTCATACAAACATTTGGCTTGTGGCCCAGGAACGGGTGCTCCACACGTCTGTTCTGTGAACCAGAAAGGCAGCAGCTGGTGGCCTGAACCCCAGACACTTCCTGAGGCCCTTTCCCATCCCAACCTCCAGCTTCCCAGGCTGGCTGCTCTTCACCGCTTCCTGATGAGATAGCTGACTGTTCCTTTGGAGACGTCCTAGTGCAGCCTCATCCCAAAGGGGGGCTTCCTCCCAAAGGGACTTGTATCAGGAAGGCAACTCTCATGGACAGCGAGCTGGGCCCTCAACTTGTCACTCTCCTACATGTTCTCCCCTTCTTCGACAGAAATGTTGCACAGTTTTATCTGGACACATGGCCACCCAAATAGAAAGAATACATTTCTTAGCCTCCCTCACAACTAGACATGGCCACAGAACCAAGTGACGACCAGCAGGAAATGAGCAGAAGGGATGTACATAACTAGCTGGTTGTATCTTTATAGGGAAGGGGCATGCCTGCCTGTGCTGTGGTGCAGGTAGTGATGCTGAGCAGTCACCAATCGTGTTGTTGAGGGGAGCCGCGGAGATAGCAGAGGAGCAAGACAGGAGGATCTGGTCCTAGACCGCCCTGTGGGTCAGAACCTTACTAGCCGGAACTGCCTATACATCAACTAGTACATAAGGGAGAGAGACTATCACGTTCACACCACTGTTAGTTAGCTCACTTACAGCCAAGTCGGCACCCCACTTAAAGCTCAGGTATGGGACAGCTCTTCAGCACCCCTGACTATCTTGGTACCTCTGTGAAGGTGGTAGGGCCAGCTTAAGAACCACTGGGAGGTAGCAAAGGGGTGAAGGGACCTGTTTTGAAGCTGAGTCTGTATAGTAAGCCTGGTCTTTACTTAAGATGTCGTGTTAAATGCAACAACACTTCAGGGCTGATAGAGGTGAGAAGGAGGGGACTAGAGCTCTCCCCAGTTTGCCCCATCACCCCATTGGTGGAGTCACAGATAGGTGCTGATGGATAATACAAGAGAGAGGAAACTGGCTGTCTGTTGTCCCAAGAACCCAGGACTAAAGTCTCCAAGACAGGATGAAACACCATGCTTCAGACGCTGTCATTGGTGACCCCTGGGGATGCATCCAGCCTACAGACCTACTGGGGTTTTTCTGGGTTTTTTTAAATTTTTTAAAATGTTTTATTTATTTCTGAGAGAGAGAGGGAGAGAGACAGCATGAGCAGGGGAGGGTCAGAGAGAGAGGGAGACACAGAATCTGAAGCAGTCACCAGGCTCTGAGCTAGCTGTCAGCACAGAGCCCAATGAGGGGCTCAAACCCACAAACCGTGAGATCATGACCTGAGCCAAAGTCAGAGGCCTAACAGACTGAGTCACCCAGGCACCCCATAGACCTACTGTTTTTGAGCAACACAATGTTTTATAACAAATAATACCTTAATTAAATGTTAGGAGATTTCTCTTGCAAATCTGAATTTATACTTTCTCTTGAAAAATCAGAGAAGATGGCACATGGGCCCAAATTCTCTGCCTGACAGTGATTATCTGGCACCTGTGGACCAGGCCATGCACTCTCAGCTCACCCTACTTTCCACCACTTATCCAGTATGTATGTGCTTTTCCTTCTGACTTCATCTTAGTTATACCACCTCCCAGGCTCCCCTAGGCATCTGAGTTTTTGATCCCTTCCCTCTTCTATCAACTGTTAGGGGTCCTACCTTCCTGTCAGTCGAAGAAAAGGTACTTCTAACTGAGATTCTTTTCATTGCTGGAGTTGGGCCAACTGGTCTCCTCTGGCTCAGGTCTCTGTTTTTACCAAAGCCCAACATGAGGTGACCAGGAAGCAAACACACCATGCCCCTCTGCTCAGTGATACCAACCTTGAGATGAAGACTCTGCCTGTGAGTTTACAAGATTCCTTCAGGGCACATTTGTCAAAGTCCAAAAACTTCCAAGAGTATGGATGGGCCAAGGCATCCTTCTGCCCTCTCTCCTCACATTCAGTGAAGGCTATGTGTTCCACTGATATCCCAGTCCAAAGCTGGGACTGAAAGGGCACCTGCATGTCCACCAAGGGTATAGAATGCACAGGCAGCAGTGACTCTGGCCACGGCTATGATCATGTGACTGCCTGGGAAAGACCATCCTATAGTGGGAACAATCAGACAGTCCTGGGCTTCCATCCCAGTCCACCCTTTTCTAGTTGTGCGACCTGAGGCATGTGATTTGGCCTTTCAAAGTCTGCTTCCACTTCTGTGAAATCAAGAGATTGATAACTTCACAGAGCTGTTGGGAGGATTCAAACTGAACGATAGCCCTTTTGGCACAGTGGCTGGTGCACAGTAGGTGTACAGTAGAAGTTAGCACTCTACTGGCTAACATTTCCATTCTAATGAAGCACTTTGGAAAGAGATCAGCACACAGGTAGCTGAGGCTGACCATGACTTTGGCCTGAGGAGAGGCCCCGAGAAGCTTTGTAGGCTTGAAGGGCCACCAGAGGAATATTTGTTCCAAGAAAGACCTACCAGCACTGTGATGGCCACGGCCAGACATCAGGCAGATGGACAAATGCCTTCAGGTCGCTCAGAAGGTGCTGCTCCAGAGCGGGCAGCCAGAGGAGGTAGGACCAGGGCCCCTTGATGTAGGGGGATGGCCACTCACCACTAAGCCCCTTGGACCCAGTGGGACGGTAGCTGGACAAACAGCTGATGATAGGAATGACCAGGCAAAAAAGATAGTGACAGTCTTCTCGGATGTGTGAAGTGATTTCTTAGTACATGTACAACACATGTTAACTATAATAATTATTATAACAAATATGTGTATAATATATAATATCAGTAATACTAGCTAGCATGCATTGAGTGTGAAGCAGTATTCAAAGAGACTGGGCTGCAGGGTGTGAGCAGACCTGGGTTCAAATCTTGCCCCTCCACCTTTTACTGCTTTACTGAAAATCAAAGGTAAGACCCAAAGGAAATCGTGAAGCAGTGAAAGATGGAGCTCTGGAGCCAGATCACATGAGGTTAGTTACCAATTCCACTACTTACCAGTGTATAACTTAACCTCTTTGTGCCACAGTTTTCTCATCTGTAAAATGGGAGTGGTAATAGTTGCTATTATATATGGTTGGTAGGAGGCTTAAGTATTTACATACAAGTGCCTGGTACAAATTATAGCTGGAACATGATGTAGCTCATGGTTAATGAGTTCTATTTAGAATAGTCCTCAGCACCTAGTAAGCTCAGTATCAGTTAAATATGTCTCTTTCAAAGATTTTTTTTTTGAGAGTGACAGAGCACAAGCAGGAGAAAAAGAAAGAGAGAGACAAAGGATCTGAAGCGGGCTCTGTGCCAACAGCACAGAGCTTAATGCTGGGTTTGAACTCAAGAACCAAGATCATGATCTGAGCTAAAGTCAAAAGCTGAGCCACTCAGGCATTCCTAAATATGTCTCTTTCAAAGGATTGTTATGGGGTTTTAAAGAAACAGCATCTGAAAATGGTACATTGTTTGTGCTTAAATGAATGCCCTTGTGATGAATGTACATTTTCATAACCAGAATCCTCCATCTATTGATCATTTGTCTTATATTGTGCTCCCTGCAGCCTTGCACTGCCGCCTACTTTGACTGGGCCCCATGCCGGGTACCCCAAGCACTACCCTCATCCCCCACTTCACTCATACTGGCTCAGACCCAGGGTGCCTGGGTGTGGGCAGCGCATGGTATGCTTATTCATGAGCCATGGATGCTGAGAACAACAGAGAGAGGTGAAGAGGAGGTGGGGGTGAGGATGGGAGGTGCTTTGGCCCCCTGTGTGACCTTGGTCATGCCCTTGCACCTCTCTGGGCCTATTTGCTCATCTCTAAAGGGGAATAATATCCCTGTCCTTTGGCCTCACAAAGTTGCTGTGAGCATGACATGAATTTATGTGTGCACAGAGGAGGTGTCATTATGGAATATTATAATCAGGTAGCCAAAGGAGGAGGTTTATGGCCCCAACACCTAAAGGGTCTGGCTAGTTGGTAAGGGACTACTTTCCAGAAGGGTGCTTGGCTCTGAGTCGCAATAGTGTGTCCCTGAGACTGGGGCCTTCTGTGTAATCATTCACTGACTTGGCCCTGGCTGGGAGAAGGAGGGTGAGCGGGCCTGAATGCTGCAGGGAGGCCAAATTTGGACTTGGGTTAAGAGCATGGCCAGTGCGGAGGTGGAATGTGTCCAGGGCTGGGGGAGAGAGAGACTGCATTCCCAGTGACTGGGTGAATGGGCTCACCAGCCCCCTCTGGGGATACTCGCTGTCAGCGCAGTCTACTTCCCTTTCTCCCCAGGGAAGGGGAGCCCACCCAGGGGAGCCAGGCAGCAGGCAAAGGGCAAGGCTACAGTCTGATCAGGCAGGTGGGGGGAGGGGCTGAGTCCAGGACACCGAGGGAAGATAGGGGATGGAGGATGGGGAAGATGCCCCACACATAGCCCTTGGGATTGAAATAACAAAGACAGGAGAGGAAGCACACCAGTGATACTCCTGTGGGCAAAGCACTTCAGGGGTTAGAAAGTGCTTCCCCATACATTATTCATTCTTTCCTTTCTCCTGTTAGGGTTCAGGGCCTGGCCTGGGTAAGGGGACCATGAATTATGAGGCGCGCGCGCGTGTGTGTGTGTGTGTGTGTGTGTGTGTGTGTGTTAGGGGTGGGAGAGTGTGGGAGAGGTTGTGATCAGGGAAGGAAAATCTGGTTCAGGCTGAATGGACACCAAAGGAGACAAGACCCCTGAGAACACAGGCAGGGCTCCACGGTGGCCCCCCTTTGAGGTTCTTTTATGCACTGGACAGCTCTAGAGGGTGCCGTTCGCAAAGCCTGCTCAGCCCTTGGGCTAGGGTGCTGTGATGGGGGACAGGTGCTGGAGCAAGAGGCAGCTAGGGTTTCTCCCTCCCTCCAAGGTGACAGTACCCTTCTTCCCCTCAGCCAGGGGGATATTCACAGTGGGAATGATGCTCCCTGCAGTTGAGCAACTAGGAGCCCTGGGCCCTTTGTGAGGTTGCTGGCCTGGTCTGCCCTGTACTAAGGATGCAGAGGAAGTATGGAGGCCCCCCATTCATGCTTTTGTCTTCCCCCTGGAAACACCTGGATAAAGTTCATTTCCGGAGGCAACTGTGGGAAACTAGTGGAGAACAGGTCAAAGCAGCATGTTAGCAAAAAATCACAGCTGGAGTGTCACCTCCCACTCCCCTTCTATCCCTCCTCTTGGCCCAGGCTGCTTCCCAGGCCAGAAACTCCTTCAGTGACTCCTCTTTGAGAAGACCCAAATTTCACATCCGGGAGTATATGTGCACACGTGCCTGTTCTGACCTGTCTGTATGTGCTGCGGTGGACACACGCCTTCATTCTCTGAACCTCTGCTGCTTGGAACGTCACAGATGTCACCTGCACTCCTGGGTGTACATGTGTCTGGGAGCACATGTATACATGGGAATCGGGCATCTGGGATCAAACAGGTATACATCCAGAAGCTCAAAAAACTGAAAAGGGAGGTCTATTGGACGTTATGATTTCTGGGGGCCTGAGATGAAGCCAGGTCTCTGGAGAGAAGGGAAGTGACAAGTAATAGAGACTGAGAACAACCCACTGGATTGGGAGTGGGGCTGGATTCTCATACTCTTGGCTCTGGTCCTCCTCACCTCTGTATGGCTCCAAACCCAAAGGCCCAGCAGGGTAGACCAGAGCTCTGACTTGACTGTGAGGTTGTGCTAGGGAAGCAGATAGGACCTGGCTCTCACTTCCTGGAGGAAAAGTCCAGTCATGACCATGGGAAGATTTTACTGTGGGAGGTCCCAATCTGATTAGGGGAGTAGGCTCCTGTGTTCAAGGACGGTGAAGATTCCACTCCCTAGATACCACTCTCCAACAAGCTCCAGTCTGGGAGGGAAGGGAGAAAGGAGAAAGTTCTTAGAGGCTGGTGCTGGTGTCAGCCCTGCCAGCTGCTACATTTTTCCCATCCCGTGCGGAAAGCAAGAGTAGGATCCCTGGACAGGTGAGTGGTGCCTCTGCCCCCAGTGGCCGCCTGCCTGCCAGCCCAGCCTGTGATAGAGAGCTGAGGCCCCGGAGAGCCGCCAGGCCCAGGCCCAGGAAGAGAGCTGGGCTATTAATAGGCCTGGGACCCAGCCTTCGGTGAGAGGAGGAGAGCCACGCAGTATAGAGTCAGAAGGCCTCTTCTAAAAGACCCAGAAGAGTGAGAGGAGAGGTTGCTGGTCCCACCTTCCAGCCCATCTTAGCCCCAACTTGGGCTCAGCTTCCAGGCCCCAGAGGAGGGCTGCTCAGTCACCTCACTCATTGCCTCAGTTTCCCTCTGGGTCGCCCCTTCCTGAGGATGTGTGTCCTTCCAACACTCAAAGTCAATCTGGCTGGGGCGTGGAGTCTCTTCTCTCCCATCCCCGTGCCCTCTGGGTAGAGGTCTGAGGCGTCCCTTCTCCGACCCCCCTGCCCCCTCGCCCAGCGGGGATGCTGCTCCTACCTGCAAACACCGCGGAGCAGTAGGCATCGCTGATATCCGTGTCTGGGGTGTGTACGTTCTCGGCATAGAGGATGAAGACTCTCAGCATGACTGGCGCGAGAAAGGGCCCCGTGTGCCCAGGGCGCAGACAGGGCTGGAGAAGGTCGGGGAGGATCTAGGCGCAGCTCGTGGGTCTCCTCACTGGAGAAGGCTGGAGGAGGGAGGCCGTTTGGGATCCCTGGCTGCCGGCTCAGACCTTCTGCTCTTAAAGAGGAACAGGCCGGGTCCTCGCACCGGCTGCGCTTACTCCGCTTGTCAGCGGGTGTTCCGAGAACTGGGGCTTCTGCTCATCTTCCACCCCCGCCGCCCTACCCGGCGCGGCTGAGCTGTAACTCAATGCTCCGGCCGCAGACTCTCCCAATGACAAGGCGTTTTGCACCTGGCTGGGAAAGAGCGGACTGGGCGGCGGCCGATGGCGGAGGGCTGGCGCACGGCTCCGGACGCCCAGCGCAGTCCAGATCTCGCTCCAAATGGGAGAAAGGCTTTGCCCCTCCCCCGACCTTCCACCCCCCGCCTCGGGCCTCGCCAAGCCTGCCGCCTCCACCCGACGCGAGGGTTCGAGTACTCTCGGTCCATCCGAGTCAACCGGCCGCTCTGAGGACCAGTTGGGAAGCAGGCACAGGGACCGCGCTTTCCCAAGAAGCCTGGAGCTGAGGAATTTCATTGACCGGCCTGGTCTGGCTACCTTAAAACTCTTGCTCCCCGCCCCTCTTTTTTGACTGTAAAAGCAACATCTGCTACTTTTAACACAAAAGCATAAAAGAAAGAAATCTCTGAGACTGAAAAAAATAGTATTAACGTTTGTATACTTGCCAATCCAGGCTTTTCCTCTGAGAGAGAGAGAGAGAGAGAGAGCGCCTGAGTAAATTACAGTATTATATTTCTGAAATCAATGTATATACAGTGCACAGGCACTGCTGTTTCAGGCAACATTTTCTTGCATCATTATACATTTTTCATAGACAATTTTTTCAGTAGCTAGGTAATTTGTATCATGTGAATGGACTAGATTTACAAAGTTTTTTCCCATTGTTACGCTATCATAACAGTGAGAAATACTTTTTTTATATAAAAACTGGGAATATAAATCCAACTTGAGCCCCTCTGCTAGTTCCTTAGATTGGATTCTCAGCCTTAGAATTATAGGGTTGCAGGACATACTTTTTTTTTTTTAGGTCCTAGTACCTATTGCTAAACTGCTTTCTGGAAGCTGTGTAGATCCACATTCCCAGCAGTTGGGTGACTCACCTTCTAAAGAGGGCCACTTGGATGGATGTGCACCTGTCAGCAAAACCTCTCCCCCAGCAACCCATGCGAGTAGCACACACCAGGGCAGGAACAGGTTGCTGGGTCTTTTTGCCCTACAGGCAGTATGAGTGGGAGCAACACTCCCTGAAAGGCCTGTAATTTTAGATCAGGAGAGCAAACATTTCCCGCAGCAACCTGTGCCTTTCTTTTCTTTGCCTCTAGCACACTATGTGGTTGCGGAAGAAAGGGAAATGGGGATAGGGGGAGGTTGAAATGCAATCATTCATTTAACACGCACGTATCAAGTCTTACAACATGCCAAGACTGTTCTGGGTGATGGGGACACAGTGATGAGCAGAAGTGGCATGGCTCCTGTTAGGGGCTGAATTGATCCCCCCCACCCTCCGCGCCCAATCCATATGTTGAAAAACTATATGTTAATCCATATGCCCTAACCCCCCAGTTAGGAATGTGACTGAATTTGGAGATAGGCCCTTAACAGAGGTGATTAAAACAAGTCTATGGGCTCTAATCTAATCCAACAAATGTTCTTTTCTTTTTTTTTTTAATGTTTATTTTTGAGAGAGCTAGAGAGAGAGAGAGCATGAGCAGGGGAAGGGCAGAGAGACAGGGAGACCCAGAATCTGAAGCAGGCTTCAGGCTCTAAGCTGTCAGCACAGAGCCCAATGCCAGGCACAAACTCAAGAACAACATGATCATGACCTGAGCTGAAATTCTATGCTTAACTGACTAAGCCACCCAGGTGTCCCCAACAAGTCTTCTTAGGAAATTTGGACATGGAGACACCAGGGATGCATGCACACAGAGGAAAGACCACGTGAGGATATAGTGAGAAGGTGGCTCTTAAAGCCAAGGAGAAAGACCTCAGAAGAAACCAAATTTGCCAACCAATAACTTTATCTTGGATTTCTAGCTTACAGAACTGTGAGAATATAAAGTGCTATTAAGTCACCCAGTCTGTGGTATATTGTTATAGTAGTTTGAGAAAACTAATAATAGTCCCTGATTTCAAGAAGTGTCCACTTCAGTGGAGGAAACTGACACTTAATGAATAATCAAGTCAATCATATACCAGTGTAAATCTGTAAATGCAAAAAAGGACAGAAAATGGGGTCCTTCATGTATCCTAGGGACAATAAGAGGTACCTGAGATGAGGCCAATTAGGAGTTCATTGCGCAAAACTGAGGTTAGGGCACAGAAAAAGGGTGTTCTAGAGAGCAGTTAGGGAATGCTGTGGGTCAAGGCTCTGTAGAGAGTTGGGGGAGAAAGAGCACTGTGACTGGAGAGCAGGCTGTGGGTCGGGGGTGTGGAGGAGTGGAGGCAGTGAGGCTGAGAGAACCACATACGACCTGAGGAAGTCCAGAGGAATGACAGGATCTAATTACCTTTCAAATGCTCCCTCTGGTTGCTTTTTGTTTGCTTGTCTTAATTTTTTTTTTCCTGGTTGCTTTTTGAAGAATGAAATGCAAGGCACCAGACTGAAGGCAAGAGATCAGTTAGAAGCTCCAGCAGGAGCTCATCAAGGTGAGAGATGATGGTGACCCAAGGGACTGAGAGTGGGTTGGAAAGAAGTAAGGCAAAGCTGGGAGGAAGTAGGAGGGACATTCTGCAGAGCAAGTAGAGTAGATCAGGTTTCTTGCTGCCAACCTTGGTCATTATATGTTACTGGACAGAAAAATAACCTTTGGCTTGGACGAATTGACTCGTTCATTCATTCATTTAGCCAACATTTACAGGGTGCCTTGTATGTGGCAGGAATTTGCCAGATATAAGTGTTTGAGAAGGGGTACCAAGTAGGGAGCAAACTTAATTTCATTGACAAGAAGGGCAAGAGATCCTGTTGATAAGGGAAGCCCAAATTAGGATCTATTTTTAAAGAAGTACAGTTTGGCTCTGTTCAGATGTATAAAGTAACATGAACCTGCTCTAAAGCAGAGCTAAAATTGGATCTCAGAAGCACCTAGCTGCTTGCAAATATGGTGTGACTAAAGTGATTTGATCAGAACCAGTTTTCTTTTTTTTTTTTTTATTTTTTTTAATGTTTTATTTATTTCTAGGAGAGAGAGACAGAGACAGCATGAGCAGGAGAACCAGTTTTCTTTATAGGTTAAACACCCACCCCCTTGCAACTTCTCTACATTATTTATTCATGCAGCAGGTTCTCTTCAAACTTTTTAAGCAAACTCTCCCCACAATGTGGGCTCAAACTCATGACCCAGAAATCAAGAGTTGCATGCTCTATTGACTGAGCCAGCCAGGTGCCCCT
Organism: Crocuta crocuta; assembly: GCF_008692635.1. Taxonomy (NCBI): domain Eukaryota; kingdom Metazoa; phylum Chordata; class Mammalia; order Carnivora; family Hyaenidae; genus Crocuta; species Crocuta crocuta. Next base: position 3,824,203 of record NW_027530368.1, read on the forward strand.
CTCTTGGAAAGTGTTATGCACAGAACAGTCTGTACAGAAATAAATGGTTAGTAAAAATGCACCTCAGCTTTATTCCTCAATGTGTAGGACATGTTTGGGGTGTCTTCTGTATTTCAAAGAACTACATTCTTTGAGACCAACCCCCTAGAAAAGGGAAAGAGACCAGATTCAACGCTGAACCAATCTTGATGCTCTTCTTTCCAAGAATTTGGAACTGAGACTGAGAGATGCTAGCCCCTATGTGTGGCTGGAGCTGAGCTGAATAAAACTGGAGGCTCAGAGGAGCCACACGCATGGAAAAGTGGAGAAACTCGGAAAGTAAAGAGGCACCCTGATCTTGGACTTCAGGCCTCCAGAACTGTGAAAGAATAAATTTGTTGTTGTAACTACCACACTTGTGACAATTGGTAAGAGCAGCCACAGGAAACTAATACACTGAGGCTCTGACAATGCAATCAGACCATTGTTGAAAAGGGCAGGCATTCAGAACATTTTTACTGCTTACTGTGTTTGGGGCAGAAAAGGAAGGTCAACTCCCTAACCTCACTGCAAAATCAAGAAGCAAGTTTGATATTATTTCCCAATAGAAGGAAGGAAGGAAGGAAGGAAGGAAGGAAGGAAGGAAGGAAGGAAGGAAGGAAGGAAGAAAAAACGACATCAGATTTTTAACAAAAGAGGTAATTTGGAAAATGTATATGATTTCTATGTTCTCTGCCATACAGATCTTTGCAAAGCTTCCTGAGGACCACAAACCTTGGTCACACTTTGGTCATCTGATGTTTCCCCTGAGAAGAAAAACTCATGGTAGTTTCAGAGGGCTTCACTCTCCCATGAAAGGACCTTCCTGAGAATCTATCATAATATACACTTAGCAAACACTCGATAAATAGAAACTATTATTATCTATTCAGGCATGGCTACTAGTTTAGGGGAAAGGAGTATGTTTAGAACGGATGGTCGGTCAGACTCCTGTGGTCTGAAATTCCTCCTTGAAAGCCCACCCTTGGAGCAGGGAGCAGAAAGCAGCTGGGCTGCTGAAGTGCACAGAACACAGCTCTGGGCCCATGTAAGTGGGTCCACTGGTGTGCACAGCCCTCCTTTTGAATTTATTTCAGAGAGTCAGGAGTCTCTAGACTGGATGAAAGAAAGCCTAAACACGCGCACGCACACACACACAGAGGCATGCACCCATTGGGAGAGAAGGAGGGAGGGAAGGACTGAAAGGGAGAGTGAGGCAGAGACAGTTTCTGAGGAAAAAGATGGAGTGTGGGATACAATAGGAATTAAACTTTTTTTTAAAATTTTTTTCGGTTTTATTTATTTTTGAGACAGAGAGAGACAGAGCACAGGTGGGAGAGGGACAGAGAGAGAGGGAGACACAGAATTTGAAATAGCCTCCAGGCTCTGAGCTAGCTGTCAGCACAGAGCCTGACGCAGGGCCTGAACCCATGATCTGTGAGATCATGACCTGAGCCGAAGTTGGGCGTTTAACCAACTGAACCACCCAGGTGCCCCTAAATTTTTCTTTAAAGGTTTTAATTGTTACTATTTTTTTTTTTTTTTACATTTACTTATTTATTGAGAGGAGCAAACAAGCAAGCGCAAGTTGGGGAGGGGCAGAGAGAATCCTGTGCTGATAGCGTGGAGCTCAATGCTGTGAGATCATGACTTGAGTGGACTCTTAACCAACTGAGCAACCCAGGTGCCCCTAAACTTTTTCTAAAGTGAGGTAGTCTCATCTTGTAGAAGAGGCCACAAATTCCCAGGATGTACCAATCTTAGCAAATGTTAAGAAACCTATTACAGGGGCGCCTGGGTGGCTCAGTCGGTTAAGCATCCGACTTCAGCTCAGGTCACGATCTCACGGTTTGTGGGTTTGACTCCTGCGTTGGGCTCTGTGCTGACAGCTAGTTCAGAGCCTGGAGCCTGTTTCTGATTCTGTGTCTCCCTCTCTCTCTGACCCTCTGCTGCTCATGCTGTCTCCTCTCAGAAATAAATAAAACATTAAAAAAAAAAAAAAAACTATTACAGGCCCCAATAGGGGGAAGACTCAGGTGATGGTGATGGATGGTTCCCTGCTAAGATGAAAAATGAGGGCATAAGCAGAGCTGATGCAGATGAAGGGGAGCAAGTGTGAGGGGTCCCTGCTCTGTGCCTCAGGGCAGAGATTGGCCATGGAACTTTCTGAAGCTTCATACCCAAAAATTCCTGTTGAGTCATGGGAAGATGTCACCACAAGGCCTAAAGAACATTTCCAGGAGTTAAGAGGGCAACAAACTGGTAGCATTTTCAGTGTTTTGTCCTTGGCTGAAGGCTGGGACTTTGGGGAAAGGAAGGATACCATGAGAAGTGAATATCTGACATGTCAATGTTTCGAGTGTGGTCAATCTGAAGATCCCCTGTATCATCTTCTTGTAAACAGTGGAGACACCTAGGTCCCTCTGTACTCCTAGATCTATTGAGTGAAAATCTCGCAAATGGCCTAGGATTCTGGCTTTTAAAAGTTCCCCAATTATTCTTTTGTAGACCAAAGACCAGGAACCACTGATCTGGGTAGTATCAAAGAAAAGGCTTTGGCTTTTGGATCACAATCTAATATGCCAGATGAATGCACTCTTGAATCCAGATGGAGTATGTTTCACAAGTACTGAAAAGATTGTGTTTGGAGATTGGCTTTAAGTGGAAAAAAGAGAGCATTGGGAAGAAGAGGGAGAGGGTGAGGGAGATAATATTCAGCTAAAAACTGTAAAACCAGTAGGACAGGAAAAGAATAATGGCAGCAGTGTAAAAGGATGACTGGAATCAGACTACCTGGATTAGAATCTTAGCTCCCTTTATGTACTAGTTGATGGGTCTTAGGCAAGTTACCTTACTTCCTGGGCCCTGGTTTCCTTATCTATAACATGGGACCTATAAGAATATCTGCCTCATTGAATAAATGCTTGTGATGGTGAATTTTATGTGATAGCTTGACTGGGCTGAGAGATACTCAGATAGCTGTAAAACATTATTTCTAGGTGTGTCTGTTGAGACTGTTTCCATTAAGAAATTAGCATTTGAATCAGTAGACTGAGTAAAGATCATCCCCACCATCTTGGGGGGACATTATCCAATCCATTGAGGGACTGAATAGACTGAATAGAACAAAAAAAGGCAAAGAAAATGCAAATTTGCTCTCTGCTTATGCCGAGACACTCATCTTCTCGTCCTAAGGCATTGCCCTCCTGGTTCTCCTGCCTTTGGACTTGGTCTGGGGCTTACACATTGGCTCCTTTAGTTCTTAGGCCTTTGGGTGGGGACCATTATTATATCAAAGGCTTTTCTGAGCCTCCAGCTTACAGACAGTAAATGATGAGACTTCTCAGCCTCCATAATCAGAAGAGCAATCCCTCATAATAAATCTCCTTATATATTAATATATAAAATCTCTCTCTATATATATAACTGGCTGTTTCTTTGGAGAATTCTAACACAGTGCTTTGCATATATTATATGTGCCTGGTGCATAGTGAGCATTCAATAAATATTAGTTGTTATTATTATTGGAATGTATACCTAGTATTTTATAGGATTAAAACTTTAGAAATATGGGGCACCTGGCTGACTCAGTCAATAGAGCACATGACTTAATCTCAGGGTTGTCAATTTGAACCCCACGTTGGGTGTAGAGATTATTTAAAAATAAACTCTTTAAAAAATACAATAAAACTTTAGACATGAAGCCACAATAATATTTATGGTCTCTGACACCTATAAAAATGTTGTAATCTGTCTTAGTTCATTCAGGCTGCTATAATAAAATACTATGAACTGGATGGCTTATAAACAACAGAAATTTCTTTCTTACAGCCCTGGAGCCTGGAAGTAGAGATGAGGGCAGCAGAATACTCTCTTCCATATTGCAGACTTCTCATTATATCTTCACATGGAGGAAAAGGACTAGGAATCTCCCTGGGACCTCTTTTTTAGGCACTAATCCCTTTCACAAGGGTTTCTTTCACACGAATGATCTAACTAACTCCCAAAGGTCCCACCTACTAATCCCTATTACCTTTAAGGGTTAGGATTTCAACATATGAATTTGGGGGAACACAAACATTCAGACCATAGCAGAAGCATTTGAAGTTTTAACGGCAGAGGTATTTACGTAAACCCAACAAGGTGATGTAAGACACTCTATGTTCAAAGAAGCATAAATACCAGAAGGGGAGAGAGAGCCCTACAGATTAGAAGATGTACCCCTGCCTGGAAATCCTCGCCAAGATACATGCAAGAAAGGTTCTAGATGGAATTAAAGGAGAGAGGAGATTAAAGGAGAGGAGGACTCTTGCATAAAGCTCAGGTGGTAAGGAGAGATTTCCACTCTCTGAACATTTAGGGAAGTTACACTAACTCAAAGACACGTATCTGGTAATGTCCTGACTTCTTAGGGGCAATTCCATCTCTCAGATGAACTGAGAAAGAAGGGACCTGCTACATGGAACCTAATCCTGACCAACAAGAAAAGAACTGGTTGGGGAAGCAGGTGCAGAAGGTATGTTGGGGACGGATGCTGGCCAGGGTGATGACCAGTTTTCAAGGCCCAAACCCTGTCATTTCTGTAGGGCTCCACCTTTCTACAACATGCTGTATTAACCAAATTCCCCCAAATCCAGGGCACCCACTTAATTCTTTGACCCTGGCAAATACTCACCATTACTAAAAGCTTTCTTTTTATAGAGTCAGCTGAGGAAGACCTTGAGGTTTTTCACATTTTTGGCTTGAGAAAAACAGGTCTGAGCCAAAGGTCCTGCTGAGACAGTAAGACAAAGCATGCTATGGTATTTCCTACCCAGTCACAATACTTCATAGCTGCTTTTCTCTCCTGCCCATTGTCCAGTGACTGGTCCAGAAATCAGATCCTACTGACACCCCTAACATTTGAGAACACTATGGACTCCAAGGTGATCCCCTTCAAGCCAAGGCTTTGAGGTCAATCTTCACTCATATTCAAGCCTCTTAGTGATTTTAGAATTGGGTATTTGTCAGAGCATCCTTAGTTTGTTACACCCAGCATATAAGATAATGGTGGGAAAAAAGTTTTGGAAAAAAATCATATAACATGGTTGCTATAGTCTCCACCTTTGTATTGATAACAAGACCTATGCTGATAATCACAGTTGAATGTTTCCACTATTCATTCAATCTTCTGCTTAACCTCTGATGCCTGGTCAGATTTGTGTCCTTCCTGGTCTTATCATTATCAGATTGCTACAGTTTTCCTTTGACCAGGATTATTGGGCCATGAATCTGCTAGGTTCTAAAAAAGTCTTTGTTGCTCTGTGTAACAGCAACTCAATTTCCCTCTGGTAAACAAGACCAATCATTCTATCTGGTACAACAAACTCTTTCCTTTCCCGTGGTCTAGTGGCATGAGTAAACCCAAAAGGTGAAACAGTGGTGTCTGCTTCCAATTCATTAGAATCATAGCTTATGTTTTGTGTATGCATTCTTCTTTTGGGTACTTGGACTTCCAAAAAGATTGAGTCAAGGTCATAGAGAAATAACAATTTTGGATTTTACTGGCAGGTAGAAATCCTTCAAGTGGGTTAGTAGGTTTAATAGAGGGAGCACTCCCACCCCTACTCCTTGGTTTCCAAACCCAATCATTTCAACCATGGGTGAGATGGTTCCATATACTGGCCTCTGCCTCAGGTATAGAAAGCATTTGTAGGATAACATCCACACTTCCTAAGATGTTGTCTCCAACTTGTGTCATAACTAGTCTTCAGGTCATTCTATCAAGTCAGCTGCTTCTGGGTGGCAGAGAACATGGTAAAACTTGTGAAGTCTGTGGGCATGAGCCCATGGTCCACATGTTCATCTACCAAAACGTGTATCTCCTTGTCAAAGTTATGTTGGGTGTTATTCCACGATGATAAAGTCTACCCAGAAGTCCAAAAAATGGTGGTACTTTTAGAAGCCCTGAGTTCAGGGAAGGCAAATCCATACCTGAAACATGTATACCTGAAACATTCCTAGTGAGGACAAAGTACTGTACCCTCTATGATGGGAGGAGTTGAATATAGTCAATAAGCTACTGTGGCTAGCAGGTACCCAAGGAGGATGTGTCATATCAGGGGCTCCTTGCCCTTACCTGCCCTGTGACACCAGATGAGAAACTCCTTCAAAGCTGTCTTAGAGGCTTTCTGGTTCTAATCATATGTTCATAACTTTCCTTTTCCCTAAATGTGCTCCTTGGGGTTGTTAAGAACCAAGTGACTCCTAGTCTTTATAAATCACTATTAGTGTCACTTAAGTGGCACAGATACTTGGTCTTCCAATGCCTGCCCTCTACCTGCACTTTGTACTTTCCTTGATGCCACTGGTGATAATTTGAATAACTGTGGTGACATTGCACACTATAGATCACTACGTCCTTTCACCCATGGCAAAGAGGTTATCCATATACTCCTTGAATATATGATCAATGAAACCCCAGAATCCAATTTTTAAAACTATTGATTTTGAAATAGGTATAGATCCACAGGAAGTTGCAAAGAATCTACAGGTAAGTCCTGTGTACCTTTCCCTTAAGTCTCCCATGTTAATAAACAACTATAGAACTATACTAAAATCAACAAATGGCATTAGTACAACCCATAAAGCTTTTTAAGTTTCACCAGTTATAACTGCATTTATGTATGTATACACACTATGCAGTTTTGTTATGTATAGCGTTGCATAAACACGATTATGATACTCAATCATGCTATCACAAGATTCCTTCCTGTTAATAACCCCTTTATAGCTACATCCATCTTCTTCCATTCTCAATCTGTCAATAACTAATCTGTTCTCCATCTTTGTAATTGTTATTTCATGGATGTTACGTAAAGAGAATCATGTGGTGTGCATATCTTTTTGAGATTGGCTTTTTTCATTTAGCATTTCTTCAAGGTTCATCCAAGATATTGTTGTGTATCTATAGTTTATTGTTGAAGAGTATTTCATAGTATAGATGTAGCAGTTTGTTCAACCATTCACCCATTGAAAGAAATTTGGGTAGTTTCCAGTTGGGACTATTATAAAGTTGCTATGAATATTCATGTACAAGTTCTTGTGTAAAAATAAGTCTTCCTATCTCTGGGATAAATGCCCAAGAGTGCAAGTGCTAGGTCATATGGTAAATCCATTTTTAGTTTTGAAGGAATCTGTTTTCCAGAATTGCTGTGTCATTCTACATTACCATAAGCAATGTGTGAGTAATTCTGTTTCTTTGAGCCCTTGCCATCATTTGGTATTATCACTATTTTTCATTTTAGCCATCCTGATAGTTGTATAATGACAGATATCTCATTGTGATTTTAATTTACATTTCTCCACCAGCTAATGTTAATCATCTTTTCATGTGTTTGTGATCTGTATGTCCTCTTTGGTATAAAGTCTTCTGCTTTTCTAACTGGATTTTTAAAGTTTTTGAGACTTCTTTATATATTCTAGGTATAAGGCCTTTTTTGGATATGTGATTTGTAAATCTTTTCTGCTAGTCTAGAATTCCATCCTTTTAACTAGGTCTTTTGTAGAACAAGTTTTCACTTTGCACTTTATCCATTTTTTTCCTCTTGGGGATTGTACTTTTGGTGTCAAACCCAGGAACTTTTGCCAAGTGCTAGATTTTAAAGATTATTCCTTATGCTCTTCTCTAAAAGTTTTATTTTACACTTCATGTAAGTTTTACATTTAAATCCACGATCCCTTTTGAGTTTTTAATATAAGGTATGAAGTTTAAGTTGAGGGTCATTTTTTCTGATGAATGCACTGATGGTGCTCTGAAAAGGCTACTCGTCTTCCATTGAATTGCTTCTTTGCTTTTTTGTAAAGAATTGGGTGTATTTGTGTGGATCTATTTCCAGATTTGTTCCATTCATCTATGGGTCTTCCTCCCTGCTAGTACCATACTTTTTTGATCACTATACCTATGCAACAAGCCCTAACATTGGAAACTGATTCCTCTTACTTCCTTCTTTTGTTTTGGCTATTCTAGGGCTTTTCCTTTCCAATATAAACTTTAGAAAAAGCTTGTCTAGGTCTATAAAAATATTGCTGAAATTGACAGGACTGCATAAAATCTATAGAACAATTTAGTGGAGAATAAATATCTTTTTTTAATGAAATCTTTTTGAGAGAAAGAGCAAGTGTGAACCAGGGAGGGGAAGAGGGAGAGGGAGGGGGAGAGAGAAAATCTTAAGCAGCCTCCCATGCCCAGCACAGAGCCTGGAGCCCTATGCAGGGCTGGATCTCATGACTGGTGAGTCAGCAATCAAGAGTTGGACATTAACCTACTAAGTCACCCAGGTATTCCAGAGAATTAATATCTTTACTATGTTGGATTTTTCAATCTATGGGCATAATAAATCCACTTATCCAGGTTTCCCTTAAACGGTACTGCATTTAAAATTTTTTGTTTATCCGTTACCAGTATATAGAAAATATAACGTTTTAAGTTTTAAAATGTTTGTTTTTGAGAGACAGAGTGCAAGTGGGGGAGGGACAGAGAGAGGACACAGAATCTGAAACAGGCTCCAGGCTCTGTGCTCTCAGCACAGAACCCCATGCAGGGCTCAAACTCAGGAACGGCAAGATCATAACCTGAGCCGAAGTCAGATGCTTAATAGACCTAGCCACCCAGGTGCCCCCAAATGTAATGAACTTTTATGTTAATCTTCTATCTTAAACTCATTTGTTAGTTCTAGGAGACTTTTTGTTATAGATTCCTTGGAGTTTTCTATGTAGACAATCATATCAACTCCACATAACAGTTTTCTTTCTCCTTTCCAATCTGTGTGCCTTTCTTTCTCTCAGGGGCTAGAATTTGCAGTACTATGTTGAACAGCAGGGGCAAGAATGGGCATGCTTTCATTGTTCTATTCTCAGAGGGGAAAGCATTTATTTGGTCTTTCAACATTAAGTATGATGCTATAGTGGTTTTTTTTCTTTTGTAAATCCTCTATATGAGATTGAAGAAGTCACCCTCTATTTTATTTACCATGATTAGATGTTGAATCAATTGATTCTTTAGCCTATTGATACGGTGAATGACACTGATTAATTTTCCAATACTGACCAGCCTTGCATATCTGGATCATTCAAAAAGTAAGTTGGGAAACATCTGCCTGCCCATTTTCTGTAAGAGACTGTTTTTGACACAAATTCAATTTTAGAATTATTCAGATACTCTGCTTCATATTGGCTTGGATATAATGGTTTGTGATTTTCAAGAAATTTGTCCATTTATCAAAGCTGAATTTGAGCACTGTTATTCATGGTACTCTTTCAATGGCTGCAGGATCTGCAGTGATTAACAGTTTTATTCCTGGTATTAATTAAGTTTGTCTTCTTTTTCTTAATATTGCTAGAGGTTTATCAAGGTTTTGTTTTTGAGAAACTGATTATAATTTCCCCCTCATTTTCCTCTTTTCAACTTCATCGATTTATGCCCTTTATCATTTCCTTGATTGCTTTGGGTTTATTTTGCTCTTTGCTTCTTGAGCTATGAACTTATTTTGATCTTTCTTTAAAATGTAACCATTCAATGCTATAGATTAACCCAGTGCTTTATCAGCTATAGCCAAAGATTTTAATGTTTTCATTTTCATTCATTTCTGTGTATTTTTTGAGACTTCTTTTACTTGTGGATTATTTGTAAATGTGCTGTTTACTTTCCAAGTGTTTTTCTCATTAGCATTCTATTATTGATTTCCAGCTTGATTATTATGAAAGAACATATTCTGTATGACTGAAGTTCTTTTAAATGAGTATTTGTTTTATAGCCCAGATTATGGTCTACGTTCGTGTATGTTCCAGTGTGTACTTGCAAAGAATGTGTATTCTACTGTTGCTCGATTTCTATAAATTTCAGCTTGATCCTGTTGATGCGATAGTGTTGTTCAGCTCTTCTATATCTTTGCTGATTTCCTCTAGCAGCTCAGTTGGTGACAGTGGGGAGTCAGAGTTCTCAACTATAACTGGATTTGTTTATTTCTCCTTTTAGCTCTGTTTTTGCTTCATGTATTTTGCAGCTTTGTGGTTTAATGCATACACATTTAAGATTGCTGTATCTTCTTGGTGGATTGATCCTTTTATCATCATGTATTGTCCCTTATTGTCTCCAGTAATACTTCGAAGTCTAATTTATCTGATATTAATAGAGCCAGTTTTTTTTTTTTTTTAATTAACGTTAGTGCGGTTTTAAAGGTCAGTACCAATTATTCTAACAGTCAGGGTCCCAATAAGAAATAAGACGGCACACTGAACGGTAACCTGAGGAACATTTAATAAAGGGGCTATCTGTAGGAGAACCACAACAGGTACTTTAGCACACAAGGACTAGAAACACCTGGTATTAGTTACTGGAACCAGAAGGTGAGTCCTATAAAGAATGTGACCTTGATGTAAATATTAACCTTTGGTTGAGGAACAAAGCCAGAATCTTTTACTGCTTTGGTGTCTAGATGATGAAATGATAGAAATATTAATAAGTACACTTAATTATATCTCCCAACCAACTAGTAAGCAGAAATTGCTATGTATATGATATAGCGTAGTGTGAATAAAGAAGGGAGGAATTTCCAGCTTTTCTGGAAAAAGTGTAGAATCTAAAATTATATGCAAAGAGTCTTTATGTTTAGAAACACAAAAATCGTTTGTATTTGGAACCCTATGATAAAAATTCCCGGTCTTAAGTACAATAAGCAGCAGATAGGAACACGATTTACTAAGTACAGGTAACCACCAACACCGGTCACTAGGATGAAACAAAAATCACCCCTACCACTTTTATGTTTTAGCAGTTTCTATTCTAATTTAGAATCCAAATTTCCATATAACTAATTTGAAAGAAATAAGAGTTTCATACTGAGATTTTCAAGATTAAATCCCAAAGTTAATGGGTGCCTAGGTGGCTAGGTGGCTCAGCTGGTTAAGCATCTGACTTCGGCTCAGGTCACAGGGCTTCCGTGACTTCAAGCCCTGAGTCGAGCTCTGTGCTGACAGCCCAGAGCCTGCTTCGTAGTCTGTGTTTCCTACCTTCTCTGCCCCTCCCCTGCTCATGCTCAGCCTTTCTCTCTCAAAAAATAAATAAAAACGTCAAAAAAAAATTTTTTTTTTTAATTTCAAAGTTGATTCAGACAAGATTAAAGCTCATACGGGTCTCTGGTTTTAAAAGCTTCAGAAGTAGCCTCAGGAAAAGATTAAGACTTTTATTTAGTCTGACTATGCTGCTTTAGCTCACTGGCACCTTTTCCAACCTTTTAATAGCTCTTCTCCTTCTTATTACCTCACTCACTGATCAGGTTTAAAGTACAATAGATAGACAGCATTCATAAGCTATCCGTCTCCCCACCCCATTCATTAGTCACTGGCATGTAGTAATGGTTTGTCATTTTGCTCAAGCTGTGGCTAAGCCTGAAAGGATGTGCAGTGAATTTGGTGGGCAACAAAAAGTTGCGCTTTTTGTTCTTCACTCTTGCTCACTGTGGGGTAATGTAATGTGATAGAAGTAAAAGATCCAAAAAAAGTAATAGTTTTGGGGCACCTTGGCGGCTCAGTCAGTTGAACATCTGACTCTTGATTTCGGCTCAGGTCACGATCACAGGGTCATGGGATTGAGCCCCCACTGGGCTCTGTGCTGAGCGTGGAGCTTGCTTAAGATCCAAGTCTGTCTCTCTCTTCCCTCCTCTCTGCTCGTGCTCTCTCAAATAAAAATAAATAAATAAAACCAAAAGAGTAGTACTTTTTCATTTCCTTCCATTCATTCTTTCTTATTAACTGGTATATTCTAATCTTGGATAAGCTGCAAAATCTGATAATAAAGCAATTCAAAGTCAGCAGGCCTATGTCTGAAGCATGCCTAATCTAAAAGTTTACAGTACAGGGCTGTGTCTGGCACCTAACAATATACCAAATTATTTTTTTTTTTGGCACCCTTACAACTCTTTACAAACATTAAATACAAATTCCAATGTCTTAAATTTATTTTTTTTAATGTTTTATTTATTTCTAGGAGAGAGAGAGAGAGAGACAGCGTGAGCAGGGGAGGGTCAGGGAGAGAGGGAGTCACAGACTCTGAAACAGGCTCCAGGCTCTGAGCTGGCAGTCAGCACAGAGCCCGACGCGGGGCTCGAACCCACGAACCGCGAGATCATGACCTAAGCGAAAGTTGGACGCTTAACTGACTAAGCCACCCAGGCGCCCCCAAATTCCAATGTTTTAAAAAGCAACTGTTTTATGGTCCATAGAAATATAGGCTGCTTTGTCTTTGTAGTTTCAAGCTAATACTAAATGACTTGCTAGAAGCTACCTTAAAATAGGTCCTGGCAGAAACAGATGTCACTACAAGCAGAAAAAAGTATCTTCCTAACACATTAAAAGCTGCAATTTTACTTAAACTTACCTGGGTCAAACTTACTGTAACCTACTTTTATCCAGAAAAAATGGGAGTTTTAAGAAATCTTTGACATGTATATGAATGGTTGAAGCAAAGTGAAACCCTGCTGTGCTATGACTTCCAGTAATACATGAAGAATCCCCAAACATCCTAAGTCACAGCAGTCTTCTGTCTGAAATCAGAGGCAAGCAAGTCTTTAATAAATCAGCCACAAACACAAGACGGTATTTTAAATATACAGTAGGAACATTTATTTTAACACTTCTAAAAGATATTTCTCCATGCCTGATGATTTGATATAAAAATCAAACCCATCATACTTTCCCCATCAGTCTCTCCACATCAAGGGCAATCAGAAATTTGTACAACATGAATATTTGCTTCTGAAACAAAAATTACAAATTAATGATAACAAAAATACACAAATCAACTGGACCCTAAGCGAATTTCTAATGAAGTCCTTCCCCTTTATCCCAATCACCTAGAGCTTCTTTCTTCAGCCTCATTCTGCTCCTTTTCCTTTCTTTGCTTGGCCATGAACCTCTGTTAAAAGCAATTTACAATACAAAATGTTCATTAGATATAGCTTTGCTCTGTGTGCAAACATATCTAATATACTTCACTGAATTTACAATTTAAAAGAGCCTGATCCTACAATATAAAGATTAGAAACACAGTGCCTTACATTAACATCCCTTCCTTCCATTCACCAGTCATCTGATATTTATGATATACCAGGCATTATGCTTGGCGCTTAGGGATTCAGTGGTCAACAAGATAGGTAAGGCCCTTTATCTCATGGAGCTTACATTCTAGTGGGGGAAGAGAAATAATAAAAGAATAAATAAGACAAATTTTGGGTGCTGGTAAGCACTATAAAGAAAAAAATTACAATAAGGTAAATGATTGAGGTTGGCCCTTTTTGCAAGTGGGAGGGAGTTCTGTACCTTATCTAGGTCTTCCTTAAGCAAAGGCCTTTCTGGGAAGCTGGTATCGGAGTTCAGACTTAGCTAAATGATAGGGAAGAGGCGGCTATACAAGTGGCATTGGGAGAAGGCAAAGGAATAACAATACAAAGGTACAAAAGCAGCAAAGGGGCCTTTCATGTATGAAAAGTAAAGCCAAGAGAGCTAGGAAAACTGAAACGTAGTATGCAATAACAAACAGTGAGGACAGAGAAACAGAAAGGAATCAGATCTTTATGGCCCTACAAGAAGTCTGGATATTATTCCAAATATAATACAAAACCAGTGGAAATTTTAAATGGTAAAATGACATTATAAAGTTAAGAACACAGGTAGTATAGCATAACAGTTAAGGGTTTGAGGCCAGAATAGAACAGAGCTAGGTTCAAATTTTAGGTCTGCCATTAACTAGCTCTGTGAACTTGGGATTAGATACTTGGGTTTAGATATCCTTAAGCTTGTTTTTCTCATCTTTAAAATTGGAATGATAAAAAAAATTTTTTTAATTAAAAAGTAAATTTGGAATGACACCACTACCTCATAAAGTTGACAAGGAAGAGTAAATATACTTCCAGCAAATAACAATTTGATAAATGTTAGAGGAGTGTTGGTGTCAGAGTCAATGTAGAGGATATATAAAACAACTCTCAAAGGTTCATGAGAAATCAGAACCACTGCTTCAACTACAGGTAATGATGATTCTCTAAAGTAGCGCTTCCTAAAGATGAGTACAATTTAAATATGGGGTGAGGGGTTGTGATTAAATCAGTTTAGAGAATGGATTAAATAGTTAGGCAGATTCTCTCTGACAAGACAATTCACAAAATTTAATATGCTATGTGTCCATGATTCTATAAGAGGCCATCAGAATACAGTTTCCCACACTGTGATGGAGTGTCACATGGGACTAATGACCTGCAGAATCTACTGTGGGGAATGCTGCCAGGGGAAATGGAGTAGAGACTAGGAGCTCTTGGCACGGTACAGTGAAGACTATACTTTTGAAGTGAAAAGGAATAAACAGGTACAAACCTTCAAAAGTTCTCCCAAAGGGAAAGAATGTACATTTTGGGTGGACACTTAAGTAGTCTGATTATAATACGACCACCTAAAGAAGTTCATGAGGTGTTAAGAAAACAAAAATTTACCTCTGTATTTTGCTTATGACGTGTACTCTTGCAGTGATTTGACATTGCTTTTTCACCTGAATAGAAGAGGGAACAAATTGGACAGAAGAATCCAGCCTTCGGTACAAGAAAGTCTAAATCTAGAGGACAGAAGAAAAAGGGGGGAAGAGAGAGGAGGAAAATTAATAATTTATCTATAACTGTGTTAATTTATCTAAACACAATAGTGGTAACCGCAGTATGTATTTATATACAAACAAAATATATACTGCTTTGTATCTAGAGTTCGAGAGCAATTAAACTTTCAAGAAAAAAAGAGGCAAAACGATGGGCAACTGTTTGCTTGAGGAATATGCTAGGTAAACAAATATGGTGCTCCTTAGCTCATTTTAGCTGGCCACGAAACAGTTTGCTAGCCAAACTTTTCAGCATGTTCTATTTAACTGAAATTTCTGCGTTGGCAAGTATAACTCAATTCTTTCCATAGCAGCAAATAAAGTACAGGAACACAAGAAGAGACATTTCCCATAATGAAAAAAGAAAAAACAAAAATCAAAAACCTTGCCAGGCTTAATAAACGGTCTTCAGAAATGCCAATGTGAATTTCTACTCTAAATAATCTATTCTAATTTCTACTCTAAAATAATCATCTAAGCAAGGTTACTGCATTAGTCATCGAAACAACACTTAACTTTGGTACTGAACTTTTATTTCATATGGAAAAGGAAAAGTGTCATGTTTACTTTACCTTCAAGGACATCAGGTGCCGCTGATTTCCCTAAAGAGTCCTCAATCTTCTTACGTTTTCGTTCTGGTTCTGAATCCTTTAATCCAGACTCTTCATCGACTAAAATCATTAAATTTTCAAGGAAAAATGTTATTCAAAACAGGCTTACAGCCTATAAACCTACCATCAGATAGTCCCTGCCTTCAAATATTAATTTATGGCTCATCTCCCTAAGCAAACCTTCGTTGGTTAATCCCACTTGACCACTCTTCCAAGATTCTTCAATGTTAGGAATAAATGGACAAAAGCTAATGCGTATTTTATTTATATATTCCTCTCAAAAGAACTTAAAGGGTAATGGAAGAAGCCCAAGTTCTATAATTACTGTCAAGAGTTAACTAGAGTATGTTAAAGGGCTGAGCTGGGAAAGTGTGGATTAAGGAGGAAAAGACATGGGCAGAAAATAATTCTGATGCCCTGTACTGAGGCTCTTCCAATCAGGAAAAACTAAGCCTTAACTAACAGACTTAAGACTCTTGTCAGACAGAATCACAAGTGAAATTACAAATGTTAAAGCCTAGCAAAGCAAATAACATGTGAGAAACATCCAATGTTAGCAGACTCCGCCTAATATGATCTTGGGGGAAGACCAAAATGGAACTGGTTCCAAGCAATCCTGGTTACTCTCAGCTGTAATACCTTACTATAACGTGGTAGTTGAGAAATCTCCTTCACATATACACCACTTATTTAGCGTTTATGTTGTGTGAGATAAGCAGGTCAAATCATCATTATCCCTATTTCTTCATAGATGGAGAAAGCAAAACCAAGACACAAAAAAACTATAGGTATGTCGCAAGACTTGGACAGAGGCCAGAACCAAAGCTTCTGACTACAAGTTCAGTGTTCTCTCCATGCAACTGGGGCACATCTTCAACAAATCTGAAGGGATGGACAGGAACTATGAAATCATTATTCTTTGTGTTACAAGTCATCAAGTCCTAAAGAGTAAATTAAAAAAGACTATCTTCCTTTCCTTGACTTGATTAAGATAGCCTCTAGTCTCTTCCTATAAAAGTTTATTCCTTCATCAGAGTAATAATAAACTTTCTAAAACACATTTGCTCCTAATAATCCAAAGGAAGTAATAGTAAAAAATATATAAATATAATAATTACATTAGAACAAGTATTTTAGGGGGGGCGCCTGGGTGGTTTAGTCGGTTAAGCGTCTGACTTTCGCTTAGGTCANTGCTAGGTCCTTTTGTCAAATGTATTGTCCATTAACAGAAATAAACTGTTATATAAACAGTATGTAAGTCATCTTTATTCTTCAGCTGAGATGAGGCAGTTCTAGGCAAGCTGGTAGTTGTAAACAGAAATCCTGGGAGAAAACCACTCTTATGAAATCATGCTAGGAGCTATTTGTGAGATTATCAAACTAGTAACTATAGTTTTGGATCAAGGAGAAATTATGGAGAATAGACAAAGAAGGAAGAGTACCCACTTGGCCACAGGATAGAGTTTCAAGAAAGAAGACATGATCAACAGTAACAAATTATGCAGAGAGGTCAACTAAAACCAAATCAGGAAGAAAAGAAAACTTAATAAATCAAGCTGGGAGTTTCTTTGTCAACATCAATTTCAGGAAGGTAGATTATAAAGAAGCCAAGATACATTCAGTTTAATGAGAAGAAGTGAAAACAAGTGATTCCTTCCAGATACTTTGCACTGAAAGCAAAGAGAAGGGACCCAGAAGGATTCTCAAGTTAAGGGCATACTTTTTTTAATGGGAAAGACTTGGCTGTATTTTATATGTGAGGTGCCAAGGTAGATCAAATACAAGCTGATAGAGAGGGGAGATTCTCTATTTGCTCTGGTAAATGGAAATGAAAGGAAGGCTATACAGGGAGGAATGGGCTGAGTAATGCAGTAGGTGATATAGAGGGGGGAAAGACTTATATTACATCTGGTTAGGAAATGAGGAAGAATGGAGGCCTAGAAAAGACTATGCAGTAGCACTGAGGGCCCAACTGAGATCAGAGTCAATGAACTTGGAATAGATCACAGTTGGTAGTTTTTCCTTAAAGATAGGACAGAAAAGCAAGAAGGCAAGGAGGGTACATCAAAGAGAATGGTACAAAGGTAGTGCTGTTTAAAGTCATCTTAGTAGTGGATTTTTTTGTTTGAACTCTCTGAAATCAGTCAACTTGAGACATGGGACTGTATGCTTTTCTTATCCTTTTTATAATTTTGCTATGAATATAATTGACACAGTGACAAAATATCTGTTGAGAGACTATTCACTCTCACTAGACACTGGTCCCTATTTGTTTCAAGATACATTTTATCAATGTTAAGGCATCTTGTTTAATTCATTGGCTAGCTGCTTGGCAGCCTCCAGAAAGCAAGGGATCTAGGTCCACAAATAAGAATTAAGCAATGATTTCTACTTGATGCTGTAATAGGGTCAGAATAAACTTTTGTGTATCATTTCCACAAATTTGTCCTGTTCTATTGTCACATTCTATCACAAAAGGATTGCCTACTATTCTGTTATCCCATTCCATTATCTTTAAGTTACAAAGACAAAAACCTTTAACCAGATAAGGCTGCCTTCTCTTCCCCACCCCCACCTCCCAGTCTATCTCACTGCTTTTCTACTTTTCTTCTTAGATGGTAGACCTTTGGAATTTCAATGACTACCTTGTGTTGTGTTTCTCTCTACACTCCTCCCCGCTTCCATCAATCTTGGTTTACCTTCACTAATCTGGAAGGCCTCTTCACCTTTCACTGGTTCTGTCGCAACAGCTCTTTCCGATGGTAGTGTTTTCCCAATTCTAACTCTCTTGGTTGGCGTTTTAGCTTTAAAGAGAAAGTCTAATTTATTGCTATAGTAATAGCATGCCATTCTTCAGAAATTATTTTGATCTTCCTAAAGGGAACTAAACCTATTACTCTATACCATCAAGACATTACATGAAAGTGAAATGGTACCTTTATAAATTTTTCTAAATCCTAAATCTAAGGAAAAACTGGGAGGCAGTCTGGTATAATAACATCCTTCTACTCATCAAAGCTGTGTTTTCCAGTAACAGGAATATAGAATTTTCATTCCAATTCTAATTTGGGCACTCTAGTTTGCTTTCCAGCTTTGTCATCTTTTTTTTTGAAGTATGGTAACCTGGGACAAAGTCTGCTCCGTAACTAAAATAAATCTGTGAACTTGTACAGCTTTTTTTTTTTTGGATAATGTCACCTGGCATATAACTACTTGTTGCCTTCTTATATTAACACAGGGAAAGTTATTAGTCATGCTGCAAAATCTGTTTTTTAAATTTTTAATGAAATACCCTCAATAAAGCAGAAAACCTACCACTTTTAAGTATCTACCTGCTAAATGTCTTTCAATCATGGTTTTCAGATCATCTTCCATAACATTCTCATTTATTGGACCAACGTGGGACAAGGCCTCAAGCTTCAACTTCTTTGTGTCCACAGCTCTCTTTTTTCTATCCCCTCTTTTATCTGTGGGATGGTCATTTTTGCTTGGTGCTAATTCAACTTTTAAATCACTGTCTCCATCTTCCTCCTCTCCAACTTCATCAACAGTAACAAAATTAAGCTCTTCTTTAAGGTTGTTAAAATCTGCCAGGGAGTCTTCATCCTCTTCAGTTACTTCATCCAAAGTCACTAAATGCAAATCACTGCTGTCATCCTGTATTTCATCTACAGTAACTAAGGTAGAAGGGTCTTCAGGCATCTGAGAAGAAATGAACCCAATGGGATCCCTTCCATTATTTCCCTCATCTCCTTTAGTATTTAAAGTAGTAAAACTTAGGTCTGCTGATTCATTTAAAGGTAGCTCTTCAACTTCTCCAATTTCATCCACAGTTACCAAGCGTTCCTGTTTGAGGAGATCTTGCTCTTCAGCCACTGACAGTACAGTAACATCTTTAGGTTCACTATGGGAAATGCAATCATCTTGATCAATTAACTCATCTAATGTAAGAAGTGAATTTGAATTTTTTACCATTTCTTCCATATTTATTTCTTCTTCATCAATTACTTCATCTACAGTGACAAGAGCTTGTGCTAGATGTGCAGCTCCATCTTCCTCTTCCCCAATCTCATCCAATGTTACAAAAGATAATTCCCCCTCAATAACACGAGGAGAAGAACTTTTCCCTTTCTTCTTCTTTAAGTTAAGTTCAGAGGAAGGAGTATTTTTGAGAGCTTCTTTTCTTTTTCCCTTTAGTGGGTTCTGCTTGGCTTGAAAAGGATTTACTTCTTCTATAACCTCATCCACTGTGACAAATTCATCCAAATTAAATGGAAATGATGATTCCTGTTGAAAGGATTAAAAAAAAAAAAAAAATCACAGAACTATGAACAGAACCAGTTACCAGAACTGGTTAGGTTTCAAATAATCCCAGTAAATGTGCATGAAGTATCATCTGGAGAATTTCAGGGCAAAGAAGTTTCCTATAGGGGCATCTGGGTGGCTCAGTTGGTTAAGTGTCTGACTTTGGCTCAGGTCATGATCTCACAGTACATGGGTTCGAGCCCTGTGTCAGGCTTTGCTGAATGCTTGCTCAGAGCCTGGGGCCTGCTTCGGATTCTGGGTCTCCTTCTCTCTCTGCCCCTCCCCCACTCATGCTCTGTCTCACTCTGTCTCTCAAAAATAAATAAACGTAAAACAAAATTTTTTAAATTAAAAAAAAAAAAGTTTCCTATAGGCTGAGAGAAGCTGGTTTTTAAAGCCCCACAAATGAATGAGCTCTATTTCATACTAAATAATACCAAAGGTAAAATCTTAACAATATCAACCTAATTCCACCTTTACTTAACTTCAATAAGATTACAATTATTTCCTAAGTGATATATGAGTTTTGAAATACGAAGCACAAAAATACTACATTTAAAAGCACTTATCAAAAAATTAAAAATAGAACTACCCTATGATCCAGCAATTACACTACTAGGTATTTATCCAAAGGATACAGGTGTGCTGTTTCAAAGGGACACATGCACCCCAATGTTTACAGCAGCACTATCAACGATAGCCAAAGTACGGAAAGAGCCCAAATGTCCATCGATGGATGAATGGATAAAGAAGATGTGGTATATATATTACTCAGCAATCAAAAAGAATGAAATCTTACCATTTGCAACTACATGGATGGTACTAGAGGGTATCGTGCTAAGTGAAATTAGTCAGAGAAAGACAAACATCATATGACTTCACTCCTATAAGCGCTTTAAGATACAAAACAGGTGAATGTAAGAGAAAGGAAGCAAAAATAATATAAAAACAGGGAGGGGGACAAAAACATAAGAGACTCGTAAATATGGAGAACAAACGGAGGGGTTACTGGTTGTGGGAGGGGGATGAGCTAAATGGGTAAGGAGCATTAACAAATCTACTCTTTAATTTAAATCATTGTTGCACTATATGCTAACTAACTTGGATGTAAACTTAAAAAATTAATAAAAGTAAAAAATAAAAACACTTATCAATTACAATAATGTAAAAAAATTGCTGTTCCCTGTTAAATGTTATCTAACAAGTGTTCTAGGAAACTTAATGGATTATTAAAAGTACCTCAAATGTAGCTGGAAAGTAAATAGGTAAGTAGATTCCTCCATTAATGAATTAAGATATGCAATGTTAATATAAAGTTTATTCTTACTAAGTTAAGACTTAATGCCAAATAGAACTTCATTTGGGAGAAAAAAAGAAAACAAAAAAAAGTAACAGTATGTGGGGAACCTGGATGGTTCAGTTGGTTAGGCATCCAACTCTTGATTTCAGTTCAAGTCATGATCTCATGATTGTGACCGAGCCCTGCTTTGGGCTCCACACTGAGCATGGAGCCTGCTTGGGATTCTTTCCCTCTCTCTCCCTCTGCCCCTTCTTCACTTGCATGCACTTTCTCTCTCTCTTTCTCAAAATTTAATTAATTCTAAAAAGGGAGGGAGGGGGGAGAGGGAGGGAGAAAGCAGTATCTGTAATTTGAAAAATTGAGAAATAATTCTCAGCAGGTCTCCTACAAATTTAGTATGCTATCAACAATCAATTACTAGTATATATAGCGACAT